>NC_021164.2:6597602-6602072 GCF_000331145.2 Cicer arietinum | reverse complement strand
ACTGAGGGAACAGATGTCTTTCCTTTGGGTTGCGTTTACTTTTAATCTAGAAGACTGTACTACTCTTGTTATGTAAATATTTTGAATTCATGGATCGAGAACTTTTTCCGCTGCTTGAAAATTATAATGACTTGATTACTTATCCAAAGGTGTTACCTTGTTTATTTCTCTGTTTTATTTTAATTTCTTTTGAAAAAATAATACACCCTCGCTTTGAAAAACGGGGTGTTACAGGTAGCGTGATGCATGTTCTAGGATTTGAGTGATAAATTCATAACCCTTGCTAAACACTTGAGAGAAATTTTGGTGAGATTGTGTGAAGAGAGAGTTGAAGTATACAAATTGTGTTGTTTTTTTTTTTATAAGCAACCATATAGCATAATGAATGTGTAGTAGCTAGAACTTTGAGAATTGAGTTTGATTTGATTTGAGAGATTGAGTTTAAGTTTGATTTTAACTATACCAAATCTGAAATTAATTGTTGCTTGAGGACAAGCAATAGATTAAGTTTGGAGTTGTGATGACTCTTCATCATATGCATATTTTTCATTGTTTTTAGTCTTATTTATCTTTTATTCATTAGTTAATTTAAGGAGTTATTTGATATATTTTGTTAATTTTATTTCTTTGCATTAATGAAATGTTTATGCTCTTATTTCCTTCATTAGGTAGTGATTTTTTGAAGTTTTGCGTTGTTAGTTTGTTTTAATACAGTGCTGAATTTTGGTGAGAAATCAACGTGACCTGTGTGGAGTATTTCAGCCATATCTGGAGTTGTATATGTCCAATTGGAGTCAAACCAAATGCACATGAAAGCTACAATCCATAGCTACAACTTTCATTATGTCCCGAAACCAAATTCGGACTCAAAAGAGGAGAAACATGTACTACACCCCAGATAGAAGACATTGTGCGCTTGAAGCGCGCCTGAAGCGCATTTCGTGCTGAAGGCACTACCAATATGCGCCTGAAGTGCGCGGCGCGCAACAAAACACATTAAAACTCGTTTTTCTCACTTTTTAGGGATATTTGTTGTACTATTGAGAAGTTGGGAGACTTGTGCCCTAGTAGTGAAACTCAAAGACGACCGTTTCTAACACCATTGGAACAGTTTTATCAAGAATCATTCATGAATCTTTCTTATAATTCTTCTCTAATCTTTATCTTTTCTATCTCTGTCATGAGTAACTAAACCCTATTTGTTAGGGATGAGTGTAACAAGATGAAACCCTTATTTTTCTGATTTTATTTCTAGTTATATGAATGAGTTTATTGAAATTCACTTTCTCTAGCCAAAATTCACACTTCGACAGATTGGCATACAATCGCTTCTCGCGTAAAATCTCAAGAACTTGTCGTAAATGTTCTCCATGCTCTTCTTCAGTCCTTGAATAAATCAATATATCATCAATGAACACCACAACGAATTTATCAAGGAATGAATTAAAGATTCTGTTCATGTAGTCCATGAAAATTGCCGGTGCATTGGTAACTCCAAACGGCATAACCAGGTATTCATAATGTCCATAGCGGGTTCTGAAAGCTGTTTTCTGAATGTCTCCTTCCCTTACTCGAATCTGATGGTAACCCGACTTCAAGTCAATCTTCGAAAATATCGCGGCCCCTCTCAATTGATCCATCAAATCATCGATTCGTGGCAAAGGATAACGATTCTTAACAGTTGCCTTGTTAAGCTGTCTATAATCCACACATAGGCGCGAGCTTCCGTCCTTCTTCTTAACTAGCAAAACTGGAGCTCCCCATGGTGATACACTTGGTCTGATGAATTTCTTCTCCAACAAGTCTTCAATTTGGCCTTTGAGCTCATTTAATTCCAATGGCGACATTCGATAAGGTGCCATTGAAATAGGTCCCGTTCCTGGGTGCAAATCAATGAAGAATTCCACTTCTCTTACCGGTGGCAATCCTGGAATTTCCGTTGGAAATACATCCCGATACTCGTTGACAAGTATCACATCTTCTATATCCACATTTATCTTTGCCTCCACATTTGCCAGAGACAAAAACTCATGAGTCCCTTCACTTAGCGACACTCGGAGTTTGTTAGCAGCTAAATACTTAACAACTCCTGGTTCGGGGAAAAGAACCAATTTACGAGCACAATCCAAGATCACATAATGATAAGACATCCAATCCATACCGAGGATGACCTCGAGTGATTGTAGCGGTAAACAAATTAAATTAACCAAGAAATCCCTATTCTGTATAGTCATTCGACAATGTAAACATGCAGAATTTACGGTTAAGGTCTTAGCAGGTGTGGAAACAACCAAATCAAAAGGTAAAGCAGACACAGATAACTTCAAGCGATTCACACAGTCCATAGCAATGAAGGAATGGGTTGCCCCCGAATCAAAGAGTGCAGTTAGAGTGTTACCTGCAATCTCACAATCACGCTGAATCAGATTACCAGATGGATTTCCCTCTTCAGCATTCACACAATAAATGCGTCCTCTAGCAGTAGGACGGGTAGCCCTAGCTACATTCACCACTGGTTCCACCTTTGGAGCCGTGCACTCCCTTGCCATGTGCCCCGACTTCTGACAATTGTGACAGATGGGGATGTTAGTGGTACAAGCACTAGCATAGTGTCCTTCTCCCCCACATCGGAAACATCGAAGCACTTGCCCCAATTGCCTCCCGAAATTCTGGTTCCCCGGGCGACTCTGCCCACCGTTGTTATTCTGGGGTCGATTATAAGGTTTAGCAACTTGCTTCCCCTTGTTCTGATAATTCGCCCGACTAGGGCCTCCCGAATTAAAATTCCCTACTCGGCTAGCCCTCTTGTTCTTCATATCTTCCACTTCTCTACATTTCTCCACCAGCGCTTGGAAACGTTGAATTCCCAAGGGTAAAACGGAATCTTGAATCTCATACTTCAATCCGTCTTGGAAACGATGACACATGAATGGTTCATCAATTTCTTCACGGAAGAACCTGAAATGCCTCGATAGTGATTCAAATTTAGCAGCATACTCGCCCACAGTCAGGCTCCCCTGGTGAAGTTTCAGAAAGTCGTCACCCAACTTAGTCCTGGTACTCATCGGAAAGTATTTGTCTAAAAACTTTCTTTTGAACGATTCCCAGTTCACCTCCTCGTGGGCTGCTCCCATCAATAACCTTGCACTCCTCCACCAGTACTCAGCATCCCCCAACAGCATATAAGTGGCATAGCTGACCTTCACTCCCGCCTGACACTTTATCATATCAAAGATTTTCTCCACTTCTTGGATCCATTGATCCGCCTTCTCTGAACCCTCATCCCCCTTGAACTTAGGAGGATTGTAACGACGGAAGTCTTCTAACCCTCTTGACTCTGCAGCACGGATCTCTCTTCCCCTCTTTGCAAGATCCCGTTGAGTCTTGGCAGCGGTCTGTGCAGCGACAGAAGCAGCCATGTTGTTCATAGCCTCCGCCATTTGGTCATTCCTAGCGTTGGCTCTCGGAGCGTCATTCCTTCTGGGCGGCATGGTTTCCTATAAGAACCATCATCAAGTAGAGTTTTAACACTACTTCAAATAATTCCAAACTAACGTCCCACTAACAACACACAAATATATTGGACTTGACAACCCAAGTCACCTAAACCGACACATGATCAGATAACAACTCCTAACTTATAGGTCGACCTACAATCTATAACCAAGGTTCCACAGCTCCCAAAGAAAACTAAACCTATGCTCTGATACCACAATGTAACACCCCGTTTTTCAAAGCGAGGGTATATTTTTTTTTTCAAAAGAAATTAAAATAAAACAAAGTAAAACAAATGAGGAAATGTCTTTGGATAAATAATTGAGTCATTACAATTTACGCAGCGGAAAAGTTTCTCCAATTATAAATCCAAAACATTTACATAACATCAAATGGTACATGGAACCCATCCAAAGATGATATCAAACTGATAATATTTGTATAAGTACAGTTTTCCAAACTAAAAATACTCCAAACCAAAAAGAAGGACCCCTAGTCCCTATACATCATCCTAATCTGATCATCCTACCAAAAACTATACACCCTGAGTAATCTCCACGCGCCCCGTGAGACCCTCCTAACACAACCGCAGTCAAGCATTCCCATCTCCATCCCTGTCCGTAGGGTACGAACCAGTAGGGCCGTCCTGACTCTCATCTGAGGGCAAAGCCCAGATTTCCACAATAGTGTAAAGGGTCACCAACCAGAAAATAACAGATAACACATAGCAATTAAGTTTTTGAATGCTCAAAACAACTTTTTAACTAAGCATGCACCTTAACAGGATTTTCAATATGCGAAAAGTTCATACAGTACATTGCCAATGAAAATGAAGGTAAAATGCAGTTCTCGATCTCCTAATTAACACATAATAAAACAAGACATGGATAGATTCATGAGCAATTAATCATACAACTAAAAATGAGGATTTTCACTGAGCCAATCGATTGGGAAATCGATTGGGGTGAAGGTTTT
>NC_021164.2:6588227-6595736 GCF_000331145.2 Cicer arietinum | reverse complement strand
TTTTACCCATAACGCACTAGTTTGGTTTTTCCCCAAATCGATACATTTAACCCTAACAAATTCCTTCCCACACAACCACAGATAAGTCCCTAATGCAACTAGAAGTTTGGAAGGAGCCCTTACCTCAACGTTAGCTTTAACGTGCGTTTCCGGTACCGCGAGTAATTCCGGTAAAATCTCCGCTCGCAACGCCGCTTCCAAATTAGTTCACTAGCACCGTAGCGTGGTGGTGAGCAACTTTCCCTTCTATCTCTTCGAGAAATGAGGTTTGGATCTAGAAGAAACGGAGGGGTTTGTGTTTGGATCTCAAAACCGTTTTTCTTCGTTTTCGAATCAAAGAGGAAGAGTGGAGTTGCGAAAACCTAGATCTGACTCTCACCCAACCTTGGGTCACTAGCTTTGAAGAAAAGGAAGCAACGAAAACGAAAAATGGAGAAGGATGGAATTTTGGGTTTTTCTCGCGTGAGGTTCAGAGGAAGGAGATGGAAATTTGGAAATTTCCTTCCTTTCTTTTTCTTTCCTTTGTTTTTCCTTTCTTCCTTTTTCCTTCCTTCCTTTATATACTATTTTCTTTTCCTTTTCCTTCCTTCTAGTTTTCCTTTCTTTTTCCCTCCAAACAAACATATATAAATATAATAAATATAACTTAACAAATATCTCAAAATCTAGATATTTGTTAAATTACCGTTTCACCCGAAACGCATTAAATTCTCCGTAAAGGATTCATCGCAGTTAAATTCAATTTATTCATCGACGAGAAACTTTAATTGGCATCAAAATATCTTTTTGATTATAAAACTCCAAAATATAATTAACTTTGGCTTAAAAGCCTCCGAGCCAAAATCCAAAATACACCAAAAATACATAAATGGTACTTTAAAATTATGGGTCTTACACAATTTTAGTAATTAAATATAATTCGATAGTAAAACTCAATTCTTGAGTTTGACACTCGGTACCACCGTTTTATTATTACTTGCAACGATTCAGTACACTTGTTGAAACGCGATCACTTTTCTTAAAGTAACATGCAAATTCCCGATGTCCAATCTTGCTGCAATATGAACATTTGATTTTACATTTACCCTATTTTCTTTCAAGAACAAAGAAGTTTTCATACATTTTGGTTTTTTGAGTTTTATCGAAACCAAGACCAGCTTTATCGAAACCAAGACCAGCTTTATCGCATATTCCTACTTGAGATCCCTTTCTTTTTTGTTGAAAGGTTTCAGTAGCTCTAATGAAATTTGACAAGTCATTTTTAAGAAGTTCAACTTCAGTTTTAAAGATAACGTTCTTCTTTTGAAATGCAAAACGTTTTTGACTTTCAGTTTTAAAATCTTTGAACTGAGATTCTTTCAGATCTTGAATGATCTCTTTAAGTTCATTATTCATAGCCTGGTTTTTCTCTTTGTAAAATTGTTCTTTTAAAGAACTACACTTTTGCACAAGAAAGTTTGAATCAATTAGCAAGTTATCAAATTCTTTTTCCATTTGTTCACACAAAAGATAAGATTCAGAATTTGTTACCTCATTTTCTTTTGCATGTTCCATTAAGCATATGTTGCCTTCTTCATCTTCTTTTGCATCAGATTCATCTGAGTTATCCCAGGTAGCCATCATTGATTTCTTTTTTAAGGGAAATATTTTTGGTGGTCTTTTACTTAGGGGATATTCAGTTTTGTAATGTCCTAATTTATTACATCCAAAACATGTGATTTGGCTCATGTCCACTTCTGTTTTGGGACTTTCTTTTTTGTTTGAAAATCCTTTCTTGACCTAGTCTATTTTTCTCATCATTCTCTGAATTCTTCTGGTGAGACGAGCTATTTCTTCATCAACATCTTCATGTTTCAGTTTCTTTTGATTCTTCATCTGTTTGTGCTGGAATACTTTCTTGGGATGCTTTCAAGGCTATTGCTTTTCCTTCCTTGGTTGGTTTATCTTCTTGTAATAGCACTTCATGTTCTCTTAAAGTTCCAATTAGTTCTTCTAATGCAAGCACTTCAAGACTTTTGGCTTGGCTTATAGTTGTCACCATCGGTCTCCATATGGTTGGAAGATATTTCATGATCTTTCTTACTCTATCTTGTACTGAGTAGGCTTTGCCAAGAGAACACATCTCATTTACTATAGTTGTGACCCTTGAGTACATCTCATCAATAGTTTATCCTTCGTTCATTTCAAACAGCTCGAACATCCTTATGTTTGTAAAATACATGTTTTTGATGAAGACAAAGATCAACAAATATGATCAAAGCAACAAGCTCAAAAAGAAGTTCAAATATCTTCATTGATAAAGCGTTAAATCCAAACATATGAGATGTTTAATGTAAAGGTAAATGATACAACCAATACTTCAAATACATGAGAACCATTCATATTTAAATATCCATATAAAGTATTTTCAAAAGTCAACAAAAAGAAGTTCAAATATCTTCATTGACAAAGCGTTAAATCCAAACATATGAGATGTTTAATGTAAAGGTAAATGATACAACCAATACTTCAAATACATGAGAACCATTCATATTTAAATATCCATATAAAGTATTTTCAAAAGTCAAAATTACATTAACAAAGTCCTAAAACTAATATTTTTGACAAAATACAAAGGTGTATTCGAATAAAGCATAGTGTATTCGAATATAGATGCAAGTCAGAAGCAAAAGCTTTACATCTGTATTCAACTATGACCTGCTGTAGTCGAATACAAAGCAAGTCAATAGCCAAAACCTTTGCATCTATATTCGACTACGACCTGCTGTAGTCGAATACAAAGCAAGTCAGTAGTCAAAACCTTTGCATCTGTATTCGACTACGACCTGCTGTAGTCGAATACAAGGCAAGTCAGTAGCTAAAACCTTTACATATGTATTCGACTACGACCTGATGTAGTCGAATACAAAGCAAGTTAGTGGCAAAAATCACGAATCTGTATTCGACTACATGAAGGATGTATTCGAATACAAGGTGCAAATTTTGAATAAATCTGAACGTTACAAAGAGGTGTATTCGAATACAACTAGAAGCAATACAATTTTTCAGATCTAAAATGGTTCTAGATCATTGTATTTGTTCATTAAACCTCTTGGATCAATGGCCACAAATCTAAAGAGATGTCTATGAAGTATAAATACACCATAACTTCAGATCAAACAACACACAATCCTTGAATCAAACCTTGAACAACTTTGAACAAAAATTCTGATTTTTTACAAAGTACTTGCATTTCATTTTCATACCATTCAGAAAGGTTCTCAAAGTACTTGAAGTATTATTGGATTGAAATCATTATACCTCTTTTATATCCTTATTCCAAATCATATTATATCACTTGTAAAAGAAAGTAGTACTTTCTTAAAGTAGCTCAATCTAAGATAGTGGTGTGCTATCTAGAAGTATTGTTAGAAGTTTGTAGCAGAAATCCCAAGGTGGGAATCGTACATGTTCTGACAATAAGTGGATTAATCTCTTGTGGTGTGCAAGAGGACTGGATGTACCCTTGGTCATAAGGGGAACCAGGATAATTCTATTGTGTTCTTTATTTTTCTGCCATTTATATTTTTACATACATCAATCCTAAACAGAAAAATAATCCACTAAGTCTCTAAAAACCAGAAAATCTCCTAACACCTAATCCACCCCCCTTCTTAGGCGTACCTCTGTACTTACAATTGGCATCGTAGCAGGTTCAGATAACTTACTCTTCGATCATTACTCATGGCTTCCGCACAACTTTTTTTTAGAGACGGTGGCAGTAGTAACAAACCACCATGCTTCATTGGAGAACACTACGAATTTTGGAAGATACATATGCAAGCGTATCTTGAAGCACAAGGAGACGACATATGGGATGCAGTTGAAAATGGTCCTCACATTCCAACAACAGTCATCAACAACAAAGAAGAAATAAAGATAAAAAATTCTTGGACTGATGATGATAAAAGAAAAGTGTTGTTCGATAAGAAGGCTAAAAATATGCTACAATCAGCACTAGGAATGGATGAATTTTTTCCGTATATCCCACTATAAAACAACCAAAGAAATATGGGATATGCTAGAAGTAACTCATGAAGGCACCATTGAAGTAAAAAGATCAAAACTAAATACAATATCTCAAGAATACAAATTATTTCGAATGTTGCCCGGAGAATCTATCTTAGACTTATAGAAAAGGTTCTCCCACTTAACCAACCATTTGTCGGCTCTTGGAAAGACCTTCACCAATGATGAACTAAATCTAAAAGTATTAAAATCATTAACAAGGGCTTGGCAACCAAAGGTAACATCAATCTCTGAAAAGAAAAGTCTATCCAAAATGTCTCTTTCTGCATTATTTGGAAAACTCCAAGAACACGAAATCGAACTTGGAAGGTTAAAACAAAATGAAAGTCAAGAAAAGAAGACCAAAAACATTGCTCTAAAGACTGAATCAAGAGAACAAATAAAAGACGAAAATTCAGATGAAGATGAAAATATTACTGAATCAAGAGAACAAATCAAGGACGACAATTCAGATGAAGATGAAAACATTATTTTCCTTGTTAAGAAATTTGGTAAGTTTCTTAAAAATGACAGAACTTTCAAAAGGAAAAGTTTTAGGAAAAAAGATAGTTCTACTTCAAATCAAAACTTCACTTGCTTTGAATACGGAAAGCAAGGACATATCAAGGCAGATTGTCCAAACCTTATTAAGAAAAATGCCATAAAAAAGAAAGACTTCAAGAAGGCATACATAGCTTAGGAAAACAATGAAGTGAGTTCATCTTCAGAAACAGAAAGTGAAGAATGCGCTAATGTTGCATTGATGGCATCACATCAATCAGATGACGAACAAGAGGTTAGTAACATAGACTCCCCTCATCATAATAAAAATAATAGTGAATTGATTATAGAATATAATGATGCTCAAAACGCCACCAAGGAACTACTTATTGAATATAAAAATCTGTTCAAACTAGTGTCAACACAAAAGAGACAAATCTCAAGTCTTCAAGAAAAAGTTGACATTATGGAAAAGAATTCTGAAAAACTAAAACAGAATTTTACATGCAATAAATGTGATTCCCTCTCCTTCAAGATTGTTCAATTAAATAGAGTAATTGAACGATATGAAAAGGGACAAATAGGATTGAAAATATTTTAAATATGCAAAGATACTCAAACGACAAAAGTTGTATTGGATACTCAAAATTTGATAAACCAAGCTTGAATAAGACCATTTTTGTTAAAGTGAGTAATCAATCCAATCAAGAAAAGATTATTATTGTGAAAAAGGATCATCATTAGAAAGAAAAAATTATTCAAAGTAAATCTCATACACATGCTATTAAAAATAGATTTACTCATACTTGTTCTTATTGTGGTCTCAAGGTCACACACCTAATGCATGTCATGTTAGAAACATTAGTGTTCCAGAAGGGCATTACGTGTGGGTAAAGAAAGCTACTAACCATCAAGGACCCAAAACACATTGGGTACCTAATAAAATATGATTTTAATGTTGCAGGTATGCACGCAAAGTACCTCAAATATGTGGTATTTAGATAATGGATGCTCTAAACATATGACGAGTGATATAACAAAATTTTCAGCCTTGACTCTTGAATCAAAGGGATATGTGGTCTATGGAGACAACAACAAAGAAAAAATTTTAGGCATTGGAAAAATCGGCACAGCCCCATCCCACTCGATTGAAGATGTACTATATGTTGAAGGTCTAAAACACAATCTCATTAGCATCAGTCAGCTTTGCGATAAATGATACAAGATAGCCTTCAACAAAGATGAATGTATCATCCAAAATAAAGCTACAAATGAAATTCAATTTATCCGTAAGCGTTTCAAAAACATCTTTATACTTAATCTTGACAATTTATCCTTAAAAATGAAATGTCTTTTGGTAAGCGACAATAATGATGCATGGTTGTGGCATAAAATAATTGCACATATTCACATGGACCATTTAAACAAATTGGTCAAGCAAGATCTTGTTGTAGGCTTACCAAAAATGAAATTTATAAAGGATAAATTGTGTAACGCTTGTCAAAAAGGTAAGCAAACAAAGAACTCTTTCAAACCTAAAAATGTTATTTCAACTTCAAGACCACTTCAATTAATACATATGGACTTGTATGTGGTATTTAGATAATGGATGCTCTAAACATATGACGAGTGATATAACAAAATTTTCAGCCTTGACTCTTGAATCAAAGGGATATGTGGTCTATGGAGACAACAACAAAGAAAAAATTTTAGGCATTGGAAAAATCGGCACAGCCCCATCCCACTCGATTGAAGATGTACTATATGTTGAAGGTCTAAAACACAATCTCATTAGCATCAGTCAGCTTTGCGATAAATGATACAAGATAGCCTTCAACAAAGATGAATGTATCATCCAAAATAAAGCTACAAATGAAATTCAATTTATCCGTAAGCGTTTCAAAAACATCTTTATACTTAATCTTGACAATTTATCCTTAAAAATGAAATGTCTTTTGGTAAGCGACAATAATGATGCATGGTTGTGGCATAAAATAATTGCACATATTCACATGGACCATTTAAACAAATTGGTCAAGCAAGATCTTGTTGTAGGCTTACCAAAAATGAAATTTATAAAGGATAAATTGTGTAACGCTTGTCAAAAAGGTAAGCAAACAAAGAACTCTTTCAAACCTAAAAATGTTATTTCAACTTCAAGACCACTTCAATTAATACATATGGACTTGTTTGGTCCATCAAGAACCAAAAGTCTTGGTGGAAACTCATATGGACTAGTGATTGTTGATGACTACTCAAGGTTCACTTGGACCTTATTTTTGGCAAGTAAAAATGAAGCTTTTAAAGCATTTAAGAAATATGCCAAGCTAGTCCAAAATGAACAATCAACCAAAATTGTATCAATTAGAAGTGATCATGGAGGAGAATTTCAAAATACCTCATTTGAAGAATTTTGTGAAGAAAATGGAATTTTCCACAATTTTTCTGCACCTAGAACACCACAACAAAATGGGGTCATTGAGAGAAAGAACAGATCTTTGGTAGAACTCGCAAGGACTATGCTAAGCGACTCAAGCCTACCAAAATATTTTTGGGCATATGTTGTAAACACAACATGCTATGTTTCCAACCGAGTAATCATTCGGCCAATTCTTAAGAAAACTTCGTATGAACTCTACAAAGGAAGAAAGCCCAATATCTCTCACTTCCACATTTTTGGATGTAAGTGTTTCATGCTAAACAACGGTAAAGACAACCTTGGAAAATTTGATGAAAAAACTGATGAAGGTATCTTTATTGGTTACTCATTAACTAATAAAGCCTTTAAAATCTTCAATAAAAGAACTTTATTAGTCTAAGAATCAAAGCATGTAACTTTTGATGAAACTAACCCCATGAAAGAGGACAATATTATTTCTTATGATGATGATGATTTTGAAAGCAATGATACAAGCAAAGAACATCAAATTGATCAACCAAGTCAAGAAAGTGAAGTCAACA
>NC_021164.2:6520903-6587644 GCF_000331145.2 Cicer arietinum | reverse complement strand
TTGCCATGCAAGAAGAGCTCAACCAATTCGAAAGAAGCAAAGTATGGGAACTTGTTCCTAATCCTGGAAATAAACACATCATTGGTACAAAATGGGTGTTTAAAAATAAACTTGATGAGAATGGTATAGTTGTCCACAACAAAGCAAGATTGGTTGCTCAAGGGTACAATCAAGAAGAAGGGATTGACTTTGATGAAACATTTGCCCCAATAGCAAGGTTAGAAGCAATACGTTTACTACTTGCTTATGCTTGCTCTATGAACTTTGAACTATTTCAAATGGATTTGAAGAGTGCCTTTCTCAATGGATACATTAATGAAGAAGTATATGTCAAACAACCACCTGGCTTTGAAGACTCCAAAAATCCCTCACATGTTTTCAAATTAAAAACGGCTCTCTATGGTCTAAAACAAGCTCCAAGAGCTTGGTATGATAGATTAAGCACCTTCCTATGTGAACGAGGATTTGAAAAAGGGAAAGTCGATAAGACATTATTTGTTAAAGGATATAATAGTCACACATTATTGGTCCAAATCTACGTTGATGATATAATATTCGAATCAACAAATAATGACATATGTGAATAATTCTCTTTAATAATGCAAGGAGAATTTGAAATGTCCATGATGGGAAAATTAAACTATTTTCTTGGCCTTCACATCAAGCAACTCGAGCACGACATCTTTATAAATCAAGCAAAATATTGCAAAGAATTACTCAAAAGATTTGAAATGGAAAACTGCAAGGAAAGTGCGACTCCAATGGGCTCCGGATTCTATGTTGATAAAGATGAATCAGGTATTTCAATAGACATATCAAAATATCGAGGTATGGTTGGATCTTTATTATATCTAACGGCTAGCCGGCCAGATATTATGTTTAGTGTCTGTTTGTGTGCAAGATTTCAGGCGGATCCTAAAGAATCGCATCTTGTAGCAGTAAAAAGAATTATGAAATACTTGAAAGGAACAACCAATGTAGGCCTATGATATCCAAAGGGTAGCATATGTAGTCTAGTTGGATATTCTGATTCAGATTATGCAGGATGCAAAAAGGATCGTAAAAGCACAAGCGGCACTTGCCATATCTTAGGTAATGCATTAGTATCATGGTCCTGTAAAAAGCAAGCATGTGTTGCCCTTAGTACTGCAGAAGCTGAATACATAACAGCAGAAAGTTGATGTGCACAGATTCTCTGGCTCAAACAAAATTTATATGATTATGGACTTGACCTCGGATGCATTCCTCTAAGATGTGACAACACTAGTGCAATCAATATTTCAAAGAATCCAATCATGTACTCTCGGACTAAACACATCGATATACGCCATCACTTTCTGCGAGATCACGTGCTTAAAGGAAATGTTGAAGTAATGTTTGTGGATACACACAACCAATTAGCTGGCATCTTCACAAAACCTTTACCCAAAGATTCCTTTTACAAAATACGCAGAGAGTTTGACATTTTACATGAAAACGATCTTTAAACGTGCAAGGTATAATTTGTCATCTCTCTTCAAACTCTAAAATTTACTCTTAAGTTGTTAAAGTTAATTTCTTTGATGTTTATTGGTTCTTAATATATGAATATGTGCTTTACATGATGAAATTTCTGTGAAAAAAAATTAGTTTTTAAGCAAAAATTCGAAGATGTAGTCGAATACACAACGATTGTATTCGAATACATAATTTTTCAGAAATTCTTGTATTCGAATACAACCCCTGCGTAGTCGAATACACGTTCCCAGAACAATCTGTATTCGAATACAACAGGCAGGTAGTCGAATACACCTTCGCGTTTTTGCCCAAATATAAAAGTTGTTCCACATTTTAGGGTTAATTTTACAATTGGTATTCGAATACACAGCCGTAGCCATCTTTCTCTCCTCCAAAAATATCATCAATCTTCCTTCCCACAAGTTACCCAATCAACCCACCTTGCAAACAAAATCAATTTACTCAAATCTTTCATTGAAAATCAGGTTTCTCAAATCTGTCAAAAATTTCCTCTCAAACCCATTTTTCACCAAACTTCAAAACTTCCTTTCTCAACATGGACGCACGCAAACGAGGACAAAGAACGAAGCATGCAGCAGTAGATCGCTCAAGAAAGCGCACAAAGAATCCAAACATCATAGATTTATCCTGATTTCTACACACACCGAAAGAAATCGAGCGGTTTCGCACACTATACTATGATAAGAGACTCATCATTCCAAAATATGGTACATTGAATTCTTTCTCTGCCTTTCAATTTCCTGAGTTGCTCAAAGCCCAACATGTTGAAGAATTTATTGGTTACAAAGGTCCTGTCTATCCTGATTTAGTTAGGGTTTTCTATTGTAATCTCACCCAAGATGGAAATGTGCTAGTGTCTCGAGTCAAGGGCAAAACCATTCGGTTAAACACCAAAACCATTGGGTAAATTTTGAACATTCCCTTTGAAGGTCAAATTTTTTGTCCCAACAACTTGTGTGAATGGGCTGGTATGTCTAAATATGATGCTTATGTTGCCTTATGTTGGTATGAAAAACGCACTATGGAGCAGAAGAGGACTCAGGTTGGTTCAAAATATGCGCAACAGCGGTATGGAGTTGGGAATCTTACCGTTGATTATCGCCTTCTGCACTATTTTCTCAGTTACATTTTGGTTCTGAAGGCTGGCAATTACTCCCAAATTTTCGGAGTTTGAATTACAGATCATGAACTTTATGTATGAAGGATGTCCACTAAACTGGGCATACTTTGTTAAATCTGTAATGTTTGGGTCAAAAGAAGCTATTGGGTTACCGTATGTTAAAGAAGTTTCTCGGATTTTGGAACACTTTGGGGTGGGTTTCTCTACGAAGTCATGTATACACCCACAAAGGAAAACCTGTTGGACTTGGGCGTCCTGCCTAGCATGAGGATAGTATGGAATGGGCAGCTTCAATCATATGTGCATAAAAGTGACCTTAGTCAAGCATCTGATGCCGCTCAAGAGGACATTGTTGGTCCCTCAAATGCTGCTGCCCAAGATGATGAAGACAACAAGGAAACAACGTCTGATGATGATTATATCTCCAGTCACATGATCATAAATAGACTTGACTCTTTCCAAACCTTCATGCAACCCCAATTCCAAAATCTAACCACTTCTATCGACACTCGCTTCCACAACATCAAAACTACTATTGCTCGCAACTATGACACATTATCCCAGGACATTAGTAGTTTATCTTACAAGATTGATCATCTCCACATTCCAACAAATTTTGACTAGTTCGATGCTAGGAGTTTATTTGCTATTGTTTGTTTGTGTAATATTTCGATGCTAGGATTTTAATTATTATAGTTTGGTTGTGTATCGATTAATGTTGACAATATTCAAACTCGCTTACCATTTCGGTCGTTATGATGTACTTAATTAAACATGACTTAATCCTTCATTATGTTATTCTATTTTGTTTACAATGTGTGCTACTTTTCCCTTTATTCGTGTTTACATGCTTGGAATTGTATGTTTCTATATTTTCCTTCTTTTTTATCATGTCAAAAGGGGGAGAAAATTTGGTATTGTGGTTTCTTTAAAAACCTTTGTAGGTCTTCAAACAAGTTTTCAATGTGATCACATACATTCAAGATCAACAGGGGAGTACGCATACATTAAGGGGGAGTAATGTTAAAATGATACAATCTCTCCAAAACAACAATATTTTGTCATAATCAAAAAGGGGGAGAATGTAAAATACATGTTTTTGATGAAGAAAAAGATCAATAAATATGATCAAAGCAACAAGCTCAAAAAGAAGTTCAAATATCTTCAATGATAAAGCGTTAAATCCAAACATATGAGATGTTTAATGTAAAGGTAAATGATACAACCAATACTTCAAATACATGAGAACCATTCATATTTACATATGCATATAAAGTATTTTCAAAAGTCAAAATTACATTAACAAAGTCATAAAACTAATATTTTTGACAAAGTACAAAGGTGTATTCGAATACAACATAGTGTATTCGAATACAGATGCAAGTTAGAAGCAAAAGCTACACATTTGTATTCGACTACGACCTGCTGTAGTCAAATACAAAGCAAGTCAGTAGCCAAAACCTTTGCATCTGTATTCGACTACGACTTGCTGTAGTCGAATACAAAGCAAGTCAGTAGCCAAAACCTTTGCATCTGTATTCGACTACGACTTGCTGTAGTCGAATACAAAGCAAGTCAGTAGCCAAAACCTTTGCATATGTATTCGACTACGACTTGCTGTTGTCGAATACAAGGCAAGTCTATAGCTAAAACCTTTGCATCTGTATTCGACTACGACCTGACGTAGTCGAATACAAACCAAGTCAGTGGTAAAAATCACGAATCTGTATTCGACTACATGAAGGATGTATTCGAATACAAGCTGTAAATTTTGAATAAATCTGAACGTTACAAAGAGGTGTATTCGAATACATACATGATGTATTCGAATACAACTGGAAGCAATACAATTTTTCAAATCTGAAATGGTTCTAGATCATTGTATTTGTTCATCAAACCTCTTGGATCAATGGCCACGAATCTGAAGAGATGTTTATGGAGTATAAATACACCATAACTTTAGATCAAACAACACACAATCCTTGAATCAAACCTTGAACAACTTAGAACAAAAATTCTGATTTTTTACAAATTACTTGCATTTCATTTTCATATCATTCAGAAAGGTTCTCAAAGTACTTGAAATATTATTGGATTGAAATCATTATACCTCTTTTATATCCTTATTCCAAATCATATTATATCAATTGTAAAACAAAGTAGTACTTTCTTAAAGTAGCTTAATCTAAGATAGTAGTGTGCTATCTAGAAGTATTGTTAGAAGTTTGTAGCAGAAATCCCAGGGTGGGAATTGTACATTTTCTGACAATAAGTGGATTAATCTCTTGTGGTGTGCAAGATGACTGGATCTACCCTTGGTCATAAGGGGAACCAGGATAATTCTATCGTGTTCTTTATTTTTCTGTCATTTATATTTTTACATACATCAATCCTAAACAGAAAAATAATCCACTAAGTCTCTAAAAACCAGAAAATCTCCTAACACCTAATTCACCCCCACTCCCCTTTTAGGCGTACCTCTGTACTTACAATGTCAATGTCTATTCTTGTTTCTTTGACATGACTTGTTCCTTCATGATGAGTTTGTAGTGTGTCCCATACTTCTTTAGCAATTGTGCATTCATCAACTCTTTCGTTTTTTTCCTTGCTCAAAGCACACGATAAGAATAATTGAACTTTAGAATTTAAGAGTATCTTAGTTTTATCTTCAGTTGTCCAGACCGCTTCTTTATTTTCAGCAGAGGTTGAATCATTTTGATCAACTCTTGGTATGAAATTTCCATCTGTAATGATGCGCCACATTCTTGTATCTTGTGGTATTAGAAATAGCTGCACCTTATTCTTCTAGAAGTAGTAATCTATTCCATCAAATTAAAGTGGTTTGTTTGAAGATCCTCCTTCAACAATGTATTTTGCTTTTGACATTTTTTCTTCTAGATCTTTACTCTAGCACTTGTTTAAGTGTTTAATCTTTAGAGACCTTGCTTTGATGCCAATTGAATTGGCAATGTCAATTTACAAGGAAGGGGGTTTGAATTGTAAATTCACCTATTTAAAATTTCCTTTTAAAAACTTAGAAAATAACTCAAGATTGATCTTGGTTGTGAAAACAGAAAACAAAGAACGTTATTGGTTCTGGAAATAGAAAATGGAGAACGTTCTTGGTTAGTTGAAATCAATAGTTTAGCTTATCTATTTAACTTGATATTCAAAAGGAATGAAAATAAATATAGATAAGGGAAGAGATATCACACAATGATATGTCTTGGTTCACCTAACTTAGGCTACATCCAGTCCTCACAAATGTGAGATTTTCTACTAAGCGTTCAAACGGAGAACGTTATTGGTTTTACACAATTTTGTTCAAATCAACCTTGATCTATAACAACAAATCCTTTCCACCCATAAAGGATTCAATCAGGTCAACTATCAATCTTTAGAGATGATTTTACAATTCACCTATTAACCATAAAAGAATTTTCTACAAACTACTCAAACTATAAACAACCCTTATAGTCTTGAGTTTACACAATAATGATTTTAAGATATTGGTAGAATCTAAGTATGCTCAACTCATGTTTGAGAATAGATTCTTGATAAAAGAATTCAGTGAAATGATTCTGATATTTGAAGAGAAAAAACAGAACTGAATCTTTTGCCATTAAGAAGCTTTCAAGTATATAAGTGTATGTAAATGATGGATTTTATTAGCACTTGAAGTTCTACTTTTTCCTGTGTTGATTATTATGACCTCGAAATAATCAGAATATATCAGTCTTTAATCAAATTAAAGCAATATTACATACACAGCGGAATTATAATGCGGCATACAAGATTAGCAATTAAAAGTAAAAAGATAAGGGATAGAATGCACCAAGATTTATCCTGATTCAGTTGTCAACGAGACAACCTACATCCAGTCCTGACAATCCAACTGGATTTCAGCTTTTTCTCCAATAGAAAGAATTGTGAATTGTTTACAGATTGTCCAGTTTCCTCGAAACCTATCTATCTATCACAATCTCTTTCCTATTGCTCACCCCTTGATCCTTGTAGTCACTCAGCAGACTCACACAAAATCAAAGTACGGCTCCTTCTTGATGAGGCCTCTCACCCAAGAAGATCTCCACCAGTTTCTAGCTGGATTTCTAGCAGTCGTTTTCTTTACAAAGTATTTATTTCAAACAGAATAAAAGAAGTCTTCAATCTTGAATCAATGTGTCTTCTCACGAATCTGGTTATTCAATGATGGATTATGAGAACATTGTCTTTTCTCTCAAGAATACTTTTTCAGCTCTCTCAATGATTATGGATAATCTTTTTGGCTTGGATCTGAAAAAGCAATATCAGAATGTTAACAATGTGTTGTATTGTGTTAATGAGAGTTTATGAGTGTTAATGAGAGAATGATTGAAAACAGTTTATATAGTTTCTGAAAAATACCTAATAAATCGATTTGCCAATCGATTCATTAAAGTTATAAAACAGGTCTAATCAATTTGCCAATCGATTATCGCGGGTCTTGTTTTTCTTGAATCTTGAAACTACATAAGCCAATCGATTTGCCAATCGATTCATTAAAGTTATAAAACAGGTCTAATCAATTTGCCAATCGATTATCGCGGGTCTTGTTTTTCTTGAATCTTGAAACTACATAAGCCAATCGATTTGCCAATCGATTCATTAAAGTTATAAAACAGGTCTAATCAATTTGCCAATCGATTATCGCGGGTCTTGTTTTTCTTGAATCTTGAAACTACATAAGCCAATCGATTTGCCAATCGATTGTGGTCAAGACAGTGACTTAGCTATTTTGATGTTAATCGAAGTGCCAATCGATTTGTTTGTATTTGCCTAAAAAGTTCTTACCTGATATTTAGTTCAATTGATTTCTTAATCGATTGCAACCAAACTTAACATGATTGAAATAATCACAATAAATTGTCCAATGGATTGTGTTTGTCCCAGGTCAAGTTATTTTTCAAATATTATATAAGCAATCGATTTGCCAATCGATTACCCTAGAAATTGGATTCTCACTGTGACTTGATCAATCGATTTCCCAGTCGATTGGTTTCAATCAGTTTTACTTTGTGATGTGTACAATCGATTTGCCAATCGATTAGCCTGTAAAACAGGTTGCCACTGACTTGTGCAATTTTCATTTCTAATTGTGCCAGTCGATTGCCTAATCGATTATACAATCACAAACAGTTATGTTTCCTTACACCCTTGTTATGAAATCGATTTCCCAATCGATTTACTCAGTCAATAGTCAACTTTTGTTGATTTCTTGTATTCCAAGCAATTTGTTTCAAGTGTGTAGGATTGGATTGTTGTTCCTGAAATCTTGCTCAATTAAAATGTTAGATTTATCATATGATGTATGAACATTGTATGTTTGTTAATTATGTCAAAATTAGTATTCAAAGGACTAAAGTCCAACAATCTCCCCCTTTTTGCATAAGTGACAATCATACAATTTTAACTTGAATTGAGCATTTCAAGACATAATATTAACAACATTTCATAGCATATATGTACCATTATCAGATCATAGAATCAGAAGTAACAAAGCATCTTAGCATAGCAGTACACATGCTATTTATCAAAAAATCATATCATTATTACATTAAAAAATAATTCATTATCAGTCACAAGAGCTTAGTCATCAGAGCAAATAAATGCAACAAATATTAGCAAGTTATAATTTTTCTCCCCTTTTGTCAGTTAAGGCAAAAAGGCAGAAAGAAAACTTCATCCCCCTATGTTAAAGAACATAAGCATTGGGGATTGAAATCATAAAACATTGTGTATTAGAGCAATGAAAAACAGAGCAATTAATGAGCATATCAAAGAATTAATACAAATGAATTCAGAGAGAAATGAGATAAATGAGATAAACGTTTTAGTTCATTATCGATATAGATGAAATGAGTACAACAAGTCATAGCAAAACAGCACAGATCCTAAACTCCAAATCTCCTAAACTAGGCTGGTCCTCACTATTATCTACGGGAGAGGCAGAGACCGCTGTATTACCCTCAGCAGGTGTCTCCTCAACGTGAGTCTCAGGGTGATCTAGGGGAGTTGGGTTAGGTTCCTCTGCTGCTTGACGACCGATGTCTGTGATGTCTTCAAATGACAGCTTGATTCCCAAGTGAGCTTGAATCGCATCCACATCCTGAACAACCGAATCCAAGGATGCCTGGAGAGTCCTTAAGTTAGCTTCCATTCTGGACTGCGATTCTAACATCTTGGCATTGTGTGCCATTTGAGCTTCTATGAATTCCATTATCTTAGTAACAAAATCAGGAGGGGTTGTGGCAGTAGCAGGTTGAGGCTGAGGTTGTGCTGGTTCAACAGTAGGTTGAGGTCTTATCCATATACCATGTAACCTTTTCAATTGCATTTGGTTTACAATTGATTCTCCAAATATCAGAGTGGTCTTTGTAGATTCTTCATTAACAAACGAAACCTTGAAATGTTTAAGAATCTTGGTAATCAGCTGTGGATAAGGCAACATAAGCTTGCTCTGTGAAGCTTCCAGCATGTGCCTTAGCACAATCCAAGTCCAGCTCATCCTGAGCTCCTTTGATAAACCCCATAACAGTAGTATGTCCAATTTCTGAACTACTGCACGGTTGCCTAAACGAGGTACAAGCATCCTGGTCAGCGTGTACATCAACATCCGATGTTGAACCTTCATTTGACCGATAGGTAATGAAATGGTTTCCACAAAACCATCAATCATCAGGTCCTTTACTGCAGCATGCCTGTCAACAGATTCTTCCCAACCTTCGTCAGCCGTATCAGCTTCAGAACTGCCGTCGATAGATTTTCCGTAAAAAGGCAATCCTGATAAGGTAGAAAAATCATCAAATGACATAGCAATCCTTTTACCTTTGACTTGAGCCTTAAAACCTTCTTCTGTCAGCTTAAACATAGAATAAAATTCTCTTATCAAACGTGGATAATTGTCGAGTGTAGAAGATAGAAAGCTCTCAAGACCGTGAAGTCGCAGATGATTCTGAAACGTAAAACCGTCAGTATCAAAGTAGGCAAAATCCAGAGTCCTACCCTCATGGATTTTTCTCTTCATAAAGTCTGAAGGTATAGAAGGTTCTGCATCTTTTGTCCTTGGATGCGGGAACTTTCTTGGCAGGGGGTGAGGAAACAGGTTTCTTCTTCCTCTTTTGTGAAATTACCTTCATGGCACCAGCCATGAGTTTTTCCGTTGGGGGTTCTTTTCGCTTTTTAGGCTTTTCTTGGATAGGAGCGGGTGCCTTGCCTTTGTCTTTGGCAAGTATCTTATGTGTAGGTATGGGTACTCTTTTAGTTAGAGTGGGTGGTGGTGAAGGGGTTTCACTGGTTGAAGATGATGAAGGTGAAGGAGTGCGTGCCTGGGTTTGTTTTACTCGTGCCATACTCGTAGATTGAAGTAGATAGATTGTAGATTGAATGTAGATAGCAACAAAATAACAATAGCAGAGACAGAAGGATGAAGCAATCAGAAAAAAATAGTGAAAACTGAAGAAATGCAGTGCAAAAATCGATTGAGAATTGTTCCTATTTAAACCCTTAAACGTGTAAATCGATTAGTCGATTTCCCAATCGACGCTCGGGCAAGTTAAAAAAAATTTTCTGAACTTTGAATTCTGGGGCCAAAGCAATCGATTCCCAAATCGATTTTATAAACCATTTACCATGCTGGTAATCGATTTCCAAATCGATTTAACTGGAGAAACAACTGCAAACACCAGAAATCCCAGGAAAAAAAATCAACGATCATACCTCACTAGGATCAATGATCTCTAGTTTCATCCTTATGTACAGAAAACTTTATCTTGGTAAAGCTTTTATGAAGATGTCAGGTAGCTGTTTGGCAGTGTTAACATACTCAAGCTTAATGATTCCATTTTGAAAGTGATCTCTTATAAAATGATGTCTTACTTCAATGTGTTTGGTCCTGGAGTGCATTACTGGATTCTTGGTTATACTTATTGCACTTGTGTTATCACACATGATAGGTATTGTTCCCAAGTCAACACCAAAGTCCAATAAGTGCTGTTTCATCCAAAGTATCTGAGCACAACAGCTCCCAGCTGCAATATATTCAGCTTCAGCAGTAGATAACGCAATGCTTGTTTGCTTCTTACTGAACCAAGACACTAGAGAATTTCCAAGCAAGAGAGTTTCTAAGTAAATGACAAGTTCCTGAGGTACTTTTCCTGTCGAGTTTACATCCGGCAAAGTCTGAATCTGAGTAACCAACTAAGGTACAAGTTGATCCTTTTGGATACCACAATGCAAGACTCTTAGTTCCTACCAAGTATCTGAAAATTCTCTTAACTGCACTGAAGTGAGATTCCTTTGGATTTGATTGATACCTTGCACACATACAAACACTGAACATGATGTCTGGTCGGCTTGTTGTAAGGTAGAGCAAAGATCCTATCATACCACGAAATCTAGTAACATCTACAGGTTTACCTTTCTCAACTCGGTCTAAGTAATTTCCTTGACTCATGGGTGTATCAATGGACTTAAGTTTTTCAAAGTTAAATTTATTTATCAAATCAGAACAGTATTTAGATTGACTAATGAAAATGCCTTGCTTGCTTTGGTTAATTTGAAATCCCAAGAAATATGACAGTTCACCCATCATTGACATTTCAAATTTACCTTTCATCAAATTTTCAAATTCTTTGCACAGTTTATTATTTGTAGATCCAAATATTATGTCATCAACATATACTTGGACAAGCAAGATATCATTTCCAGTAGTTTTTGTGAAAAGGGTCTTGTCAACATTTCCTCTTAAAAAGTTTTGTTGAATAAGGAAATTGCTGAGCTTCTCATACCAAGCTCTTGGAGCTTGTTTTAACCCATAGAGGGCCTTTGAGAGCTTATACACATGATTAGGAAAATCAGGATTTTCAAAACCAGGTGTTTGGCTAACAAAAACTTCCTCTTGAAGGTCACCATTGAGAAAGGCACTTTTCACATCCATTTGATAAAGATTAAAGTCCATTATACAAGCATAAGCCAATAAAATTCTTATGGCTTCTAATCTAGCTACAGGGGCATAGGTTTCATCAAAATCTATTCCCTCCTCTTGACTATAACCCTTGGCTACTAGTCTAGCTTTGTTCCTTGTTATCACACCATTCTCATCCAACTTGTTTCTGAACACCCATCTGGTTCCTATGACATGCTTACCCTCTGGCCTAGGTACTAAACTCCACACCTTGTTTCTCTCAAACTGGTTTAACTCCTCTTGCATAGCAAGTATCCACTCACTATCTAACAGGGCTTCCTTAATGTTCTTAGGTTCAATCTGAGATACAAAGGCTGTAAAGTTACAAAACTGACTAAGGCTTCTCCTAGTTGCAACACCTTTAGAGATATCGCCTATAATGTTGTCTAAAGGGTGGTTTCTGTTGAACTTCCATTCCTTAGGCAACTCACTGGTTTCTATAGGTTCTACAAGGTCTGATCTAGTTGGAGGGTCAGCTATAGGTTGTTCTAGTGGTTCAGATTCTACAACTTCGTCCAAAAAGTCATCAACCTTAGAAGGAGTTTTGTTCAAGTTTTCTGTAAATAATTCATCAAACTTTACATGAACTGACTCTTCTATGGTCTTTGTTCTTTTGTTGTAGATTCTATAGGCCTTACTAGTTTGGGAATATCCTAAAAAGATACCTTCATCTGCCTTAGGGTCAAACTTTCCTAGGTGTTCTTTGCCATTGTTCAACACAAAGCACTTACAACCAAAGATTCTAAAGTAGGAAAGGTTTGGTTTTCTACCCTTGTAAAGCTCATAGGGTGTTTTCCTAAGCAGGGGCCTAATGAGAACTCTATTTACAACATGAGTGGCTGTACTAATTGCATCTGCCCAAAAGTACTTAGGTAGGTTGGAGTCCTTAAGCATGGTCCTAGCTAACTCTTCTAGGGATCTATTTTTCCTCTCCACTACCCCATTCTGCTGTGGTGTCCTAGGGGCAGAATATATGTGGTTGATTCCATGTAGTTCACAATAATTTTGAAAAGCATCATTTTGGAATTCACCTCCATGATCACTTTTTATTGAAACAATTTTCAGATCATTCTCATTTTGTACTAAAGCAGCAAACTTTTTGAAAACAGAGAATGTATCACTTTTATGAGCTAAAAAGTAAGTCCATGTGAATCTAGAATAATCATCAACCAGCACATATCCATACAGGTTTCCACCTAAACTCTTAACTTGGGCAGGTCCAAAAAGGTCCATGTGAACTAGTTGTAAAACTCTATTTGTTCTAACCAAGTCTATAGAGGGAAATGGAGTCTTAACCAGTTTACTTTTCTCACATGCATCACACAGTCTATCTTTAGAGAACTTCCTATTTGGTAGACCTAAGACTAACTGTTTGCTGACAAGTTTATTCAAATGATTTATGTGTATATGAGCAATTCTTTTATGCCAAAGCCATGTTTCATCTGAGTTGGATAACAAGCAGCATACAGCACTAGGTACAGAATTGAAATCCAACATGTAAATGTTGTTAATTCTGTCCCCAATTAGCTTTATGTGTTTGTCATCTTTATGCTCAATAATGCAAGATTGTGATGAAAAACTTACTTGAAAACCTTTGTCACATAGCTGGCTTATACTCAGTAAGTTGTGCTTTAATCCTTCAACATATAGCACATTTTTGATTACTGCAGTTGATTCATCGCCTACATCACCAATTCCAATGATTTTTCCTCTGTTGTTATCACCATATTTGACAAAGCCTCCTTCCTTTAATGTCAAGTTCAGGAATTTGGATTTGTCACCAGTCATGTGCTTTGAGCATCCGCTATCTAGATACCATGAGTGTTTCGTGGATGTCAAGCACACCTGCAATACAAAATCAGAATTTTGTTTTAGGTCCCCAATTTAAATTGGGTCCTGGTTGGTTAGTGTCAAACACAGATTTCTTTTCTATCCAAACTAGCTTCCATCCTTGATTGGCTAATTTTTTAAATTTGCAATTAGACACAAAATGTCCCTTTCTGCAACAGAAATGACATTTGCCATCAAAGGATGAATGTTTATTTGGTTTAGTAAAGATGTCATACATACTCTTAGCAATAGCAGATTTTTGACCATGTTTGACATTTCTGGTTTGCATATAACCAATACCAGATCTGTTTTTATTTTTTCTTTTGACATGCATATTTGGTGTATATCCTAAACCAGATTTTTCATGAACATGTCTTTGATTGCTAAGTATGACATTCAGCTTATCTTTACTATTTGCAAAATTTAATAAATCAGATTTTAATGATGCAACAGTATTTTCAAGTTCAATGCACTTTGCAGATTTTTCTTGTGAATCCTTTTTCAGTTGTTCACATAAATTTTCAATTTCTTTATGTTCAACATTCATTTGTTCAAGCATTTTCTTTGTGCTTAACAACTGTTTTATGGAATTCACATAATCATCATGCAGTTCATTGAAAGCTTCTTGTAGCTCATCATATGTTGGATTAGATTGTGAACTAACCTCATTTTCTGATTCTGAATCTGTATCTGCCATGAGACACAAGTTGACTTCTTCTTCATCAGAAGATGCAGAGGATTCATCGTTATCATTCCATGCAATATAAGCTTTTCTGGTTTTGGTGACTGGTTCCTTGCCTTTTGATTTTGTAGCTCTATTCTTGTTTTGCAATTTGTAGCATTCTGACTTTATGTGACCAGTTTTACCACATTCATAGCATGTAATGGTCTTGTTGTCAGTAGTCTTGGAGCTAGATGGTTTTCTGAATTTGTTGTCTTTCTTCTTCAGAAACTTCTTGAATTTCTTGACAAGCAACCCGATTTCCGGCTCTTCAGATTCACTACTGGATTGATCTGAGCAGCTATCTGATTCAGTTTTCGATTGCTGGGCTTGAACCTTCAGGGATAGTCCTTTCTTTTTGCGGCTTTCCATCTCTGATTCGTCCAGTCGATGTAATTCCATTTCATGTTCCCTTAGTTTTCCAAACAAAGTTGCAGTCGTCATCTTTGCTAGATCTTTAGATTCTGCTATGGCTGTTATCTTTGGCTGCCATTCTCTGGTTAGACATCTCATAATTTTTCCAATCTGCTGTTCGTTGTCCACTTGCTTTCCCAATGCGTGAAGATTATTCACAATGTGTGTGAATCTGGTTTGCAGATCACTGATGGATTCGTCCCTTTTCATGCTGAATAACTCATATTCGTGCATAAGTGTGTTTACGCGAGCTCTCTTCACATCTGTGGTTCCTTCATGTGTTTCTTGAAGAATGTCCCACATTTCTTTTGCTGACTTGCAGTTTGACACTCTAAAAAATTCTTCTGCACAAAGAGCAGATGTTATAATGTTCTTAGCCTTAGCATTATAACCTACCTTTTTCTTGTCATCATCTGACCAGTCGGCTCTAGGCTTGAGAATCATTGAGTCATTCGTTCCTGCAATCTTGGGAATATATGGACCGTTTTCAACAGCGTCAAGGATGTCTATGCCACTGGCTTCCAAGAAGATTAGCATCCTGTGCTTCCAGTACATATAAGCTGTTCCGTTGAAAGCTGGAGGTCTTGCTAACGATGCGCCTTCTCCCAGAAAATCGTTTGAGGCCATAGTGCTTTTATGAGTATTACCTCTCGAAAAGTTAGGCTCTGAGGCCAATTGTTGGTATATATGACCTCGTAATAAGCGGAATATATCAGAATGTATCAGTTCTTTATGAAATTAAATCAATTTCATACACACAGCGGAAATTAAATTGTGGCATACAAGATTAGCAAGTTTTATTAGATTGATATGAGATTAATCAAGATGCATACAAGTCAAATTATCAGATTAAACAATATTACTTATTACAGAATATGTTTAACATGCATCTAATTTTAATCACATATACAGATATATCAAGATAGTAAATCAAAGGAGATAAGGGTTAGAGAAGATTGCACCAAGGATTTATACTGGTTCAGTTGTCCACTTGACAACCTACATCCAGTCCTGCAAATCCAAACGGATTTCAGATTTTCTTCTCCAATAGAAAGAATCAATTACAGATTGTCCAGTTTCCTCCCCGAAACCTATCTATCTTAATGATCTCTTTCCTATTGATCACCCTCTGATCCTTGTAGATACTCAGCAACCTATCACAGAATCAAAGTACAACTCTTTCTTGTTGAGCACTCTCACCCAAGAAAGTAGTCACCAGTTTCTAGCTGGATTTTCTCGCTTTGTTTTTGTTTCAAAGAATTATTACAAACAGAATACAGAAAGAACAAAAAGTAGTCTTCAATCTTGGTCAAAATGGCTTCTCACAATTCTGGATATCAAAGATTTGTTTATGAGAATCCTTGTCTTTCAAGATCACTTTTCCAGCTATCTTTTTGATTGTTGATAATCCTCTTTTTCTATTTGATCTGAAAAAGTAATCTCAATGTATTAACCAAGTGTTATTGTGGACTTATATGCATCGATTTCATAATCGATTGCAGGTGTTTTGTTCAAAGTAAAAATCACACCAATCGATTACTTAATCGATTTACTAAGTCTCATAATCGATTTACAAATACTCAGAATCGATTTGGCCACAAGCTCAAAGTTCACTGTGATTTCAAAAAGGTTCTTTCAATCGATTTGCCAATCGATTGTGGTCAAGACAGTGACTTAGCTATTTTGATGTTAATCGAAGTGCCAATCGATTTGTTTGTATTTGCCTAAAAAGTTCTTACCTGATATTTAGTTCAATCGATTTCTCAATCGATTGCAACCAAACTTAACATGATTGAAATTATCACAATAGATTGTCCAATCGATTGTGTTTGTCACAGGTCAAGTTATTTTTCAAATATTATCTAAGCAATCGATTTGCCAATCGATTACCCTAGAAATTGGATTCTCACTGTGACTTGATCAATCTTAACTGTGAAGATCCTTTGTTGATGCACACAAACATCTCAGAGATGTGTTTAATGCAAAACAGGTTGGAGAAAGATGTACTTATGCTGGAGAATGATTGTTAATATGTTGGCGAATGATGTTAATTATTTTGGGGATTGATGTTTAACATACTGGAGAATGATGTTATCATTCTGGAGACTATTGTTATCATACTAGATAATGTTGTCCGCATGCTAGAGATTTATTGTAACATGCTGGAGAATGTTTATCATTCTAGAGACTGATGTTACCATACTGGATAATGATTATTTGTCACTTTTGCTTTGAGTCGTGTATTTTAATCTTTGATTTTTTTGGAGTGTTTCTTTTGTTGGTCTGAGAGTTGTATATCTCTTGTAGATGTATTGGAAATCCATTTGTAATTTGCAAGAGTTTTCCTTGCATTAACAAATGATTTGATATTGCTTGATGAAAAATGAAAAAACGTGGAGAACATTATTGATTTTTCAAAATTTGTCAAGAACGTTCTTGGTTCTGTTTTGTTCATTTTTTGTTTTTTCTTTAAATTGTTTTTGCTTGCTTTGCTTAGTACCTATATTGGATTATTACACTAAAAAATACATGTTAAATTAACACATTATTTATAATCATAATTATAGTATTTAATTAACCTTTGTTTTATATCAAACCATTGATTTGAGATTTTGCCTTAACAACTACAACGTAGGTGAACTGAATTCACTTAAAATTCAATATTCTGAAGAGAAAAAAAACTAATTCAAACACAAATCAATAAACATACTTTATTGGGTGACCTAAGATATAGGGTGGCCACGACCACCCCAAAATTCTCTCACAATTTTTTAAAAATATTACTCCTTATATTTTGAGTTAATAATCTGTTAAATAAAAATTAATACAGAACAATTCCCATATACTATCCAAAATTTTATATTTATATTTTATGTCTAGAATACCAAATTATAAAATAACTATTGTAATTCCATTAATTTTATATTTATTTTTAGATGAGTTATGAGTTACGAGATTATGAGCGGCGATAAAAATAAAGTTAAAAATATTATAAATAAACAAAGAGTATTTTAGATATTTTGTTTTTATAAAAAATTTAAGGGTGTGAGCAGTAATATTGTAATAATTTATTTATATATTATATGATTTGAAAGTGATTAAAGAACTTTAAATAATTATTTCACTAGTTGTGAACAAGACACAATACGACACAAAACTTTGGTATAGGTTTCAATATTTAGGGTTTGTGAAAGGGTTTAAGCTTTTTCATTCACACTACCATTGCCACTCCTCAATCATGGCTTTCAAAACTAACCTAAACGAAAACGAAAAAGAACAAGTTCCGTACACAGTAGAACAACCAGAAGTAGAAGACGATGACGATGACGACGAAATGGAAGAAGAAAAGTGGGACGAATGGGAAGGAGACGAAGGAGGTTCAGACTCTCAATTCGTCTGTCTCTTCTGTGATTCTAATTACAGTTCGTCCAGTTCTTTGTTCCAACATTGCGCTTCCGATCACCACTTTGATTTTCATTCCGTTAGAAATTCTCTTAATTTGGATTTCTATGCTTCCTTTAAGCTCATTAATTACATTCGCTCTCAGGTAATTAATCAGTAATCACCATTTTCTTTTTGAGTAAACATCCATTAGGCGCTGTCACAATGGTCTTTTATTGTATCAAAATTAGAAAAGTATACCTAAATATATTTTTTGTTAGTCTTTTTGATATCGGACATGTCTTTAATTAGTTAGTTTAATCTTTGGATGCGTTTTTTTTGGGTCAATTTAGCTTATAAAATTATTGATAAAAGAGATACTTGGGATGTATTTGCAATGTCTATACATTCAGTGATAATAGTGAGAATGCCTCACACACTCAGGGACTAAAACGAGTTTTTTACTATTTTCGTTAGCTTTTTTACCTGTTTGGCTGCCGAGAAACAGAAAGGAAGAAAGAAAACAACTAAATTAGTGTAGTTTGATGTTGGAATTTTGGGAACTGAGGAAATTGAATTGAGTGCTTTATTTTGAATTTTAGATATAGAAAATACTTAGTAAGTGTTTGGAACTGTGTCAGGATCCTCTAATTGTGCGGTAGGAATGAAGCTACCGATTGATGTGCGTTGAATTGGTTTTGAACAAACACGCAATTAGGGTGTGTTTGATTCTGCGGTGGCTAAAATTGATTTTGTAAAATTGTTTTAGTTAAAAGTGGGTTGATTGTAAAATGATTTATGTTTGGGTATATTTAGGTAAAGGTGAGTTGAATAATAAATTTCAGTGTAAAAATCACGTTTGGACTCAAGAACTACATATTTTAGCTTTTAGTTAGAATCAACTTTGGAGGCAAAATCAATTCTACTAGATAGCACCAAAACATGCTCATAATTAATGTTACATCTTTATAATAGATTTTAGTTCCTCCAAAAGTGGAATCCAAGTATATGTTTTAATTGGAAGTGAGTTTGGTGAAATCATAGTGACACTGATTTTATTGAAACTGGAGTTTGTGTTTTTTGCCAAAATCACATTGGCACCATGTGAATCCGTCTAAACTTACCGCCAATCCAGACACGCGTCTAGCATAGTAATTTAGGGTTTATTTGTTGGTTATTTTGTGCTTTATCAGTTTAAGGATTGAATGAATCAATATGGTTGAAAAAAGTATGTTTGGTTCTAGGTGGTGAAAATTGATATTGGTTTAAAGTCAGATGATTGTAATTGTATAATAATCTATGTTTGAATACATTCATGTAAAAGTGAGTCAAACTGTAAAAAGTTGAGGCTAAAAATTATGTTTGGCGGCAAATGTTTAAGCTTTAAATATCGTCTCAGCTTCTTAGTTAGAATCTATTATGGAGTCACAAGCAATTATGCTTGATAACACCCAAATGACAATCAATTTTATGCTTCTAGAATCACTTTTGTCTCTCAAGAAAGTGAAATCAAGCATACACAAAGTTCACTCTCTTTACCAATCAACGAGAAAGTAGAAAGAGAAATATATAAAATGGTTTGCGTACAACATTCTTGATTCTAATTTCTAACCTTTTTTAAATTAAAAATTTATAGATCTGTTTCTGTTAGGAACCTAAGTTTGGTACCTAACTGTTTCAATATTCTTGATTCTAATTTCTAACCTTTTTTAAATTAAAAATGTATAGATCTATTTCTGTTAGGAACCTAAGTTTGGTACCTAACTGTTTCATTTTCAGCTGCTAACTAATTATTTGAATGATAATAATCTTGTATATGAACTATGAACTACTATATTATAATTTTTGATTGACTGGAATTTGCGAGTTTCCAACCAGGTGGCAGAGAGCAGATGTTGGAGTTGTGGGTTATCTTGTCAGTCCAAACATGATTTGCAGAATCACTTGCATGATGTAATTGACTTCAATGGTATTAAGCCTTTGTGGGATGATGATAGATATCTAAAACCTTTCATGCAAGATGATTCATTGCTGTGCAACTTTGGTGAATACGAAGAAGTTGAAGATGAACAAATTTCTATCACGGATGAAGATCTCCTGAGGGAATTGAAGAATATTAAAGAAGCTTATGGTGATGATCTAGATGCCGTGAAAAGTTTAGTAGCTAATGGTTTTTTTAGAAGAAACGAGGCCACTTCTGTTTCGGATGATCATTCAAACCATGCTAGTTCTTCAGATAAGGAACTTATTAATGGGAAGGGCTCAAGATCATGTGTTTCATTAATAGGTAAAGAACCAGAAGAAGGGTCTTTGATGGGTAATCCTCAAAATCACATTGCAAAGCATATTAAGAAGGTTAATGAAAGTTATTTTGGGTCTTACAGTTCATTTGGCATCCATCGGGAGATGTTAAGCGATAAGGTATAAAATGTGCTTCTCATCTTTTAGTTTCAGGTTTGAATAAATAATATGCAACTCGAAAAAATTGAAAATTTGAAGCTGTTTGACCAAGTTAGTATTGATTTATTAAAGTCATAGCTATTTTTATGTAGGCTAGAATGGTTGCCTATGGCCAAGCAATTTTGAAGAATCCCTCTCTGCTAAATGGTGCCGTGGTTATGGATGTAGGTTGTGGAACTGGCATCCTCAGGTGAAAAACATACTTGACTTTTGTGAAATATTTAGTTCAATTAACAGTCTCTAATCTATAGCCTTCTTGATGCATTGTACTTCCAATTAGTTTTCATCGAAAAAATGGTTTCTAATCTATAGCTTTGTTGGATTATGCCTTTTATAAGATTTTGCACTCCCACAATATGATGATAATTAATTGTGGAAAATGACATTTTTAGTATAGAGTTATCAGGTTTTGATTTGTATAGTTGTCCTTAGTTTCCTAGGTTCATTTTTTTTCTCATGTCTCCTAGTTTTCTTCTTATATTAGTGATTGTAAAATTATGTGTATATAAACTGTTGAAGTTGTGGGATTTTAGAGAAAAGGAGGAGAGAAAAATAATAAGGGTTTGAATATTATTGATTATAGTTTTATGATAACTTAATTACAAATGACTGAATACTAATCTCTATTTATAGAGAAACATAGACTCAATCCTAAATAAGGAATAAATCATAATAATAATGAGAGATATTCTAAGATTCTCTATGATTATAAGTTGATCATAGAAAATAACTCAAGATACTCTAATATAATATAAAAGATATTATAAGATATTTCTAATATTCTAACACTCCCCCTCAAGCTAAAGCTTACTAAGCTTTAGCTTGCTACAAGAAAACAATGTTTTGCTCCGCAAAATAATAAAAAAAGGTGGAAAGGCAACTCAGGGATGCAGGTGAAGTCGGAGAGAATTGTTATAAATACAGCTAGCCAGATAGCCGGAATGATCATCAACATGAGAGAAATTCATGGCAAGTAGTTGAACAAAGCAATGTCCGTCCTTCTAAAAAACTGCATTTGGAAGCTTCAAACCAATAATATCAGAGACTCAAAATATTTAAACTTGAATTTGCTTCAAGGAGAGAGAGACATGCTTCAAGGAGAGAAAGGCAAGGCCAGTACATCTGGGACAAAGATGAGGCCAATGTATCTGGGATAAATTGCCAAGTTGTATGCATGTGGTTTGAAAGAAAAAAAACTTAAAACAAATTTGAAACCAGGAAGGAAAACTTAAAACAAATCTGAAAACATTATGCCGGAAAGCGGACAGACGCGCCTGAGCTTGAGGCTGTTGGTGGCAGCGCGTGAGATAAACACGGCGGATCTTGGAGGCACATGAGCGCGTGTGGAGCAACTTTTGACCTAAAAGAAAATTTGGGTTGTGTAGATTGGGAGATTCCGCACACAATGGAAGTGGTTATGTCGGAAAACTTTTCCATCAGCGACGACATGCAGCAACAACAGATGGCAACAGTAGGAGACGGGACAGCAGCAACGACAGGCAGTAGCAGACGGCAGCAGCGACAGATCTACCTACTCGCATGAGAGATTTGCAGCGCGTGTGACGGTTTTTGGCGACGCGCTTTTGGGCATGACCTGATCTGGAGATGACTGTTGTTCGCAGGAAAATTTGCCGGAAATAGTGGCAGCGGCGGCAGTAACAAATTGAATGGAAATCGAGTGATACATGTCGGAATGTTGGAAAAGAGAAACTATAATTATATTCCCTAACTGTTGGGAACTCGGCAGCGGAATAGAGGCGAGATCGTTCAAGGAGGATCGAAATAGGCTCTAGATACCATGTTGAAGTTGTGGGATTTTAGAGAAAAGGAGGAGAGAAAAATAATAAGGGTTTGAATATTATTGATTATAGTTTTATGATAACTTGATTACAAATGACTGAATACTAATCTATATTTATAGAGAAACATAGACTCAATCCTAAATAAAGAATAAATCATAATAATAATGAGAGATATTCTAAGATTCTCTATGATTATAAGTTGATCATAGAAAATAATTCAAGATACTCTAATATAATATAAAAGATATTATAAGATATTTCTAATATTCTAACATAAACGATCAATCTTGTTGAGCAAGCAGGAAATTTAGTAATCCTTGTTTATTTAAATAACAATTTTTAACAACCTTTATCTTATCTTTACTGTTTTTCTATCTCTTCCAAATAACCATCCTGTTTTATCTTATCTTTACTGTTTTTCTCACTGGGTTCTAATTAACCATGGTGTTTAAGAGAAATAGATGGAAACAATAAAAGTAATTGAATAATTTTATTGAAAATGCTGACTACTGAGACTAGGAGAAAAATTTCAACTCCAAGGGATTCCCTTAACAACAGGGCTTTTGCTCAGTTCTCTTATCTACATTCTTGAATGCCTTTCTTCTATCTTGCTCCTGCTATTTAAACCCCAGTACTAACCTAACTTCTCATCGCCTTATAGATTCTAAATGTAACTAACTAAACTGCAGTTGTCTAACTCTAACTAGCTCTAACCCCGTTCCCATATATTCTTCTGGGGCTTATAAGTGGTCCTGTTTTGACTTATTGTATGGTAGTAACAGAAGCCAGTAATCCTGTTTTTTATGTTTGTTCATTTTAGGAAATAGGAACTTATGATTATCATATACTACACAGTTATGAAGTGCATATTCATGTTTTGGGGTTATATATTCACATTCCATATTTAATTGCGCAATAATTTGAAACTATCTGACATTTTTATATTATTATTTGTTTTAGCCTTTTTGCAGCTCAAGCAGGGGCTTCGAGGGTCATTGCAGTTGAGGCTAGTGCCAAGATGGCAGAAGTGGCATCTCGGGTATAGGTTTAGTGCTTGGTAGCTTCTATAATGTAACTTTTCAACTACATGTCTAGTTCTATGCTCACTTTGTTTTCCTTCAAATTTTAATTCAGGTTGCAAAAGATAACGGTCTCTTGCTGAGTAAAAGCCAACCTGAAGTCAACGGCAACCACAAAGGAGTTGTAGAAGTGGTTCATGGCATGGTTGAAGAAATTGACAAAATTGTTGAAATTCAACCTCAAAGTGTTGATGTATTGTTAAGTGAATGGATGGGATATTGCTTGTTGTATGAGTCCATGCTTGGTTCAGTGCTTTATGCGCGTGATCGGTGGCTGAAGCCTGGGGGTGCCATTCTTCCTGACACAGCAACAATGGTGAGTCCCTCTTCCTCCATCCCAGAACTGTTTAATTTTCAGTTTTCACTATATTTTGGTCAAGAATTGTTTTTTATGGTTAGGTTTTTATATATACATATTTTATTTATTCTGGTTTTTCTTATATAGTTTGTTGCTGGATTTGGAAAAGGCGGTACCAGTCTTCCATTTTGGGAGAACGTCTGTGATTTTGACATGTCTTGCATTGGGAAGGAGCTTGTGACAGATGCTGCCCAATATCCTATAGTTGATGTCATAGACCATCAAGATTTAGTTACCAGTTCGACTATTCTTCAGGTTTGTGTCTTTTTTGTAACGTGAATATGTTACAAGACATTATATTACTGAATTCTTTATTCCATTTTGGTAATTAACTTTATGTTTGCAATCATTCTGACTTCTGAGGATATACGACTCGTTTGTTACAGTTTTTCTAAAATGACTTTTATAGTATTTCATCTTTCTGTTATAACTTTTTTTTAAAAGAATTTAAAAAATAAAGCTTCAAATAAGAAATGATTTAAATAGCTTATCATAAAAAATCAACTTAAGTATTTCATCTATTTGCTATAACTATTTTTTGAAAATGAGATTTCAAAACATGCTTAAAATGATAAGCTATTTTGGTAAGCTTCTCATAAAATTTTCTTATCAAAAAATGTTGATAAGTTATTGAATGTCAAAATTACTTTTTTAATCTGTAACAGGTGAGTCAGAAATAACTTATACTATTTTGGAGTAAGTTCTCATAAAATTCGTTTTTAAAAAATATAAAGTTAAAATCACTTTTGTTTTAATCTATAATAGATGGGTCCAATTGTAAGTTTCTTATCATCGGTTTTAGTTGTATATATCAACTTCGCTAAATTGGATTGTTTGTTTCCTACCAGAACTTTGACTTGGCTACCATGAAGCACAATGATGTTGATTTCACTGCAACAGCTTCTTTGGAACCAAAACTGAGTGTTTCAGAAAACGGAAAAACAAATTTGAATTCTAAAACATGTTGCTGGTGTTATGGAGTTGTCCTATGGTTTGAAACTGGATTTACAAGTAGGTTCTGCCGGGAAACACCAGCTGTGCTGTCAACATCCCCTTACACTCCAAAAACACATTGGTCGCAAACGATCTTAACTTTCCATGAACCCGTTGCCATTGGATTGGGCGAAGAAAATGAGGGAAACCCGGAAACGATTGGCACTGAAGTCTACCCTGCTGTGAAGATTGATTTGCGTGTCAGCATCGTCCGTTCTACTGAGCATCGCAGCATTGACATTTCCATGGAAGCTGCTGGTGTTGGTCCGGATGGTCAGAGACGCAGTTGGCCTGCTCAACTTTTTTCTCTGCAGTAGGATGCAATGCATCACATGCAACACAATTTTGGAATGTTTTTGTTTTATTCCCTAAGATATTGGTTTTTATTTTTATTTATTGGAAAAGAGCCACTTGTACTTGGTATTCACTATTCTGTGAGCAAGAATTTTCTGTGCTGTTGTTTAGTTTGATATTAAAATGTGAAATTGAGAACTATAGCCTCTTTTGCATCAATTAATTTTTTTTTTTATCAAAGGTCCAAATTCCTTTTTAGTTGCAATTGATGGGTTATTGTTTTTTAAACCTCTTTTCTGCTTAAACTCCCATAAAAAATCTATTATCTATTATAATAATTAAAACAGAACTCTACAAAATTCTTAATTTATGACACATCCTCTAATATTTGCCAATTCACCAAATTCTGATGTGGCACATTTCAAATTCATCTTCTATTCTATTATGTTTTGTTTTTTCAATATATAAATATTTTCACTTGCCAAAGTACAATTATTTCATACATTATATAATTTCAGTTTTAACTTATCACTCAATGACTCATCAATACACTTAAAAGTTTTAATTACTCATCAAAATTGTCATTTCAATAACTCATACTATAAATACGAACAACCTAATATCTTCAAATCATCACAATGCAAGTTCGACACACATCAAGATGTGCCACATTATCTATACCTAATTATATCTGATACACCCTTAGTTCATAGATACTTCAATAATATTATTTTTCTATTGTCAATTATTGTTCAAGATCATAAATCAATATTATTACATAGGAAATAAGTTTTTTTCCCTAATGTTGAATGTGTCTCCCATAACATTTTTTCTTTTTATAATTAAAAAAACACAGCATAATTGAAAAAAAAAAATGAACGATATTAAATATTTAGAAATGAAGAACTTCTAACTATTTCATTTTGACTCGAAATTTTCTATGTCTTAAACATTCACAAATTTTTTTTGCCTATAATTTTTTTCAACTACTTTTGAAGTTTATTGATCGTGTCAAATAATTATTTGAACAATTCTACTGCACACACGAATGAATTGTTTCTATATTTTAGATTTAACAAACTATCAATCACGAATGAATATTATAATATATCACAAAACACACAATATTATTTAGTGCATGCTTAGATCGACAATGAGATTGACAAAATTAGGATGAACATATAAAATTGAAAACGTGAAAAAGTACATAAATTTATAAATCGAATGTTTAAAAACTAATATAAATTATATAAAATAAAAAAATATTGTAGTTAAATGTATACCTCTAAGAATAAAGTAATACATAACTATTTAAGAAATATACTATTAGAAGAACCACTTCAATGTAATCAAAAAGCTTGAATAAAACAATTTCATATTTAAATATATTTTGCATGAATTGTATTAATCAATAATATTTTACTTTTTTTTTTGTACTAATGCAAACCTAAACTTATATATAATTATTCAAAAATATATTAACATTTAAATACATAAACACTTGAATATATTATTATGTAAAACAAAATTAACATTATTTTTAAATAATATATTATTGTTATTTTATACCTAATAATATATTAAATTCTACCGCGCAACTCGCGGATTAGTATCTAGTTTAATCTTTAAAATCAAAGATAACTTTTTAAAATTAATAATTTTGTAAAAGAGTAATAATATTCAATTTTTTCCCCGAATATTAAAACTTGGAGACCCAAGTTGATTTCTATGAAAAACGAATGCTACTTTAAATTATCGAGAAATTTAAACTAAGACATGTAAGTTCTTATGTTAACTTCTATCACAGTCAAAATTGTGTTGTTTACTGTTTCACTGATCTAGACTATTAATGGGTGGTGTTTGGTGTGATAGTGAAAGAGATAAATTGAAAATAGAATAAAAAATAGAAAAATTGGTATTTATAAATAAAGGATAAACTATTTTTTAGTTGAAAGTGTAGGATTTATATTATTCTCTCGTTCAGTTAAAAATTTAAATTAATCGTTAAATTATTAAATTATCGTCAAATATTACCTAAAAATTTAAATTAGTCGTTAAATTATTAAATTATCGTCAATTTAATATTTGACGTCATAATTATTATATACAATTTTGACGATATATTATATTTTTTAAGGATTTTTATAGTAGTAATTTATATATTTCAATGACTATTTTAATTGTTTGTGTACTACAAAAATCACAACATTAATTCTATACTTTCAGATATAAAAATAATGGTCTACTGTATATAAAAAATATTTAAATTTGTTGAACTAACTCGGACATTTAAAAAAAATTAAGATGGAGGTGTCAAATTCAAATCTAAAACTAATATAATAACTCATTACTATTATTATTTTATAAAAAAATTAAATAAAAACGGCCATTTGGTCTGAGTTAGATTTTGAATCCTCAAATTTCATCTCCCCTTCCTTTAAAGAAGCTTGACAAAAAAACATAAAAATGGGTTAATTGTGATGAAGCCAAGAATCAAAGAGCATACCATTGCAAAAATAATAAAGAAGTTGTTTTTTTTATTTTTTATTGTTGCAAACAAGATGTCAGACCACACATTGCCCCTATACTAATAATAAAAGGAATAGGTCTTTACTAATAATAAAGGGAATTGAGAGATTTGATGTAGTCCATTTTTCTACTAAAAATACCCTTATAGTTTTTTTCTAACTTTTTCTAACTTCTCACCTAATAGTAACTACAATTATAAAAACAACCACCAATGAGCTAGAGATATACAAAAGAGAAAGGGGGAGAATAAGAGAAAACTATTTAAAATAAAAGTTTTGGTTCATGATTAATATACATATTTTTTGATACAATGTGAATAAGATATATTAGTGCAATAAAAAAATAGAGATTAATAATAATAATGGTATCAACTAATGTTTTTTTTTTTTCTTTCAAAAATTATAAGGAAGTGGTCGATGGAGGTCTAAACGAAAACATAAGAGGAAGACTAATTTGTCCTTATTTTGATCTCATTAAGTAGATACGTATTTATCTTTTTTTGAAGAAGAGACTATTGTGTCCCTATTTAAATTTGTAGAGATTAGAATTATATTTTATTTTTCTTGTGGATAGTAGTAGATTATGTTTTTTTAGTAATAAAATGAGTATTATTTGCAAGGTTGTTGTTAAACTCTTGAGTTAACTTTTAAATTTTTGTGAGTTCACGATTTTAAGTCATAAAAACGAATCAACTTACATGTAAATTCTATTATTAAAAAACTCTTATGAGTTTAAAAGAACTTTATTACAATTAGTAAATTCTTGATTTTATTAATGCTTTGCGAGTTTACGTATCTATATTAGTTTACCTTAAATATAAAATTTTGATAATTATTAACAATATTTGATTTAATTATGTATCTGTTGCAATACTATTAGTTTTGACAAATAAATTTATGTTTTTAATATTGTTTTCAAAAAAACTATTGTGTCTTGATATGACTTTGTTGTGTATCTACTGTTTCAGTTTGGTCTATCATAAATATTTATCTATTATAGAGATGAAATATTGAATTATTATTATTTCAATGATAGTGTATCATTTATATATATTGTTTTAATATTAGGTAAATTCTTATGGTCTAATCTACCAGTTAAATTCGCGTAAATTACATGAGTTTATCTAAGGTCTAGAGTTCAACAACTTTCATTCTTTGTACAATGGTGTAGTACATCAATTTTGTTCATTTTTTTAAAAAATAAATCAAAAAGGAAAATATATATTAAAAAAGGAAATAAAATAATTACAATAAATAGGCTCATCAAATTACAATTTTAAATTACAATTTTAAATTACAATAAAAATTAATTCAAACTAAATCAAATGAAGCCAGCTATTTCCAGTTTTGCCTATGTTTTGTTCTCTATTGTTGCATTTGCTCACCGCCAAACCCTGCTATGTTGATGCTGCCATTGATGTACAAGCCATGCTCATTGATACATTTGTATCTGTTGTAACTAATTAGAGAAATAAAAAGATAAGTTTTATAAATCAATCATTGTATACATTATAGATAGCAAAGAGACAAACTTTTGAGTTTAAAAAAAATTAAAGGACAAATTAAAGCTTTAAATAAAAAGCTCAAGAAAAGAATGAAAACAAACATAGGCTAAAACCATGAATGCATCAGATGTGTACAAAAAACGCAGATGATGAGCAAAATAAATTAAACATCAAACTGGAAATTGATGGAGAATGACAAAGGCAAGCAAGAAAGCAACTAAACAGATAAAAAAAACTCTATAAATACACCTTATCAAATTTCAAAATGAGGGGGTGGGATCTGAGATTAACACTGATATAAAAAATGCATAAAAAGAAAGAGAAGAAGAAGAAACATAAGACATCACCTTCGTTCCAACTTCCACCGCGCACCACTGTCTTTGTCTTCACCGGTATCTGAAAAGCACCTATCTCCTCATTATCTTCATGTTTGCTGCTTTTTGAACTTTATATTATTAGATTGGAAGCTAAAATTTGAAATTAGAGTTGGTTTATTTGAAATATGGAATTTTGTTTTGCTTGTGTGGATGTTGTTTTTGGTTGAGATCATTTTTTATTGTGTTAGTAAAGCTTAAAATTGGGTTTGTTTTCTACTATGGATGCTCAGCTTCAGATGTTTCACTTTGTGCCATGTTTTCACTTTTGTTGTTCTACTTTGTAAAACACGCTTGCTTTATGCCAACCTGTTTTAAGCGCGGTTGCCGGTCTGTTTTGGACTTGATGTTGCTTTGCTATGCTAGCTAGTCATTATGGCCTTGCCAATAATTGATATTCACATCACTTTATTCCATTTAATTAATAAAAATTCTGCTAGAGTTTTCATTTAATTTCCATTTATTATAAATAATTATGGACGTAATTAAATGATAATAAACATCTTTCATTTCATTTATGAGTGATATTAATCGATTTTCTTTTTAACTTTGGGTTGTGCTATTTAACATTAAAATAAATTTTGTTTCAATCACTTGTTTAGTTAAAAAGTATTTTGAAAGAGCTCACATTTGAATTTTTTTCTACTATTAAAATGTTTATTTATTTAATAGATCATATTACAAGTCCATATATCTTTTTTATCATTTTTTTTTTTTGTGTGTGTTTACTATTGATTTTATTTTGTAGAATTATTTAAACTTGTTTAATATTTAACATCAACTTTTAATTCTTTTTTTTTTTTAAAAAAGCAAAGATAATTTATAATCGAATTTTAAAGGGTTAATTAGATGAGACATTTTTTTTAATCTTTTAGAACGCAAATTGTTACAACCTGATAATTGTAAAACTTATTTTTATAAATAATTAAATGTTAAATTGACTTTTTAAATTTGATTAATTAGATGTAATCCTGTTTTGATCTTTTAGTTGCTAAGACACAAGTTGTAGTACTTGATGGTTTTGAAACTCAATTCTAAAATAAAAAATAATAAAAAATATTATTAAAAGGATTAACTAGATGAGACATACCCGCAATATCACCATTCAAGGCCACCTTTTTATCAACCACCTATGGTCCAACCACCACCTGTCATGTTTTCCCAACAAAACCCATGGAACCAAAATCCAATCCCGAATCACTACAAACCACCAATTAACCGAGAAAAAAAGGTAACTCGTTTTGACCCGATTCCCGTGACATACAACCAATTGTTACCGCACATACTCCAACATTCAATGGTAGTCCTGAGGCCAATGAAACCTCTAGAACCACCATTCTCGAAATGGTATAATCCAAACGCCAAATGTGAATACCATGCCGGAGCCGTGGGGAATTTCGTCGAAGATTGTCAAACTCTAAAAACTAAAGTGCAAGAATTGATTAATGCAAAATGGCTTACCTTCAAGGAAGACGCTCCCAACATAGGGAATAATCCTTTGTCGGGTCACATAGTCGCCGCTGTCAATCTCATTGAAGAAGAGATAGACCAATACACAAAAGATGATTATGTATCGACCATAGAGCCGTGCATGGAAAATAATATATCTTTCCCAAGACCATTGGAGATCCTCTATAGAAAAGAGAATCCTAAGCCAACTCATAGTGGGAAAAATGCAATAATTGTTCAAGCACCAACCTCTTTTTCTTATGAAAATAACAAGGCAGATCCATGGAGTTATGAAGTCACATCCCATTTAGTAAATCATCAATCATGTGATGTCTTTAAGCCTCAAGGTACTGATGTCACCAATATTTCAGAGATTGACGGGATGACCCGGAGTGGTCGAGTATACATTCCTGAACAATTTAGGAAAAAGGAAGGTCATGGAGAAAAAGGGAAAAAGGTTGTGTATCATGCCATAAAAGGATCATAAACTTGCAAAAAGACAGTGCCTAAAGAATAAGCTAACGAATTTTTGAAGTTTATTAAGCAAAGTGAGTATAAGGTGGTAGATCAACTAAATCAAACCCCTTCTAAGATATATGTTCTTTCTTTGTTATTAAACTCTTAAGCGCATAGAAGAGCACTGACGGAAGTTTTAAATGAGGCCTATGTTACTCATGATATTACTGTGGACCAGTTTGATGGAGTTGCTGGTAATATCACCGCCAGTAGCGGGTTGAGTTTTAGCGATGTTGAATTACCAACTGAGGGGATGGAGCATAATACAGCACTACACATCTCTGTGAGGTGTCATGATCATATTCTTGCACGAGTGCTAGTTGATAACGGTTCATCGTTAAATGTCATGTCGAAATCGACACTTTCAAAACTTTTTGTTGACGAGGCTTGTTTGAAGCCGAGTGCTATGGTGGTGAAAGCGTTTGATGGATCCGTAAGACAAGTTGTTTGTGAGATTGACTTGCCGATTCAAATCGGACCCCATAACTTTGGAATAACCTTTCAAGTGATGGATATTAAGCCGTCATACAATTGCCTTTTAGGGAGACCATGGATTCACACTGTTGGAGCAGTGACATCAACTCTCCACCAAAAGCTAAAGTTGATAGTGAACAATAAGCTGGTGATAATATATGAGGAAAAAGATATGATAGTGAGTCATCTATCTTCTACGGGCTACATTGAAGACAGAGAGGAAGCCATATAGACTTCCTTCCAAGCATTAGAAATCGCCAATGTTGTCTTCATGGGTGAATGATTTCGTTTAAAAGAACCAAAACTATCTACCACGTCATTGAAATCTACAAAATCCATGTTGGAAGGAGGAGCTTTTGTTAAATTTGGGAAATTGATAGAAATACCCAAAAAGAACGATAGGTACGGTTTGGGATATGTACCTACTAAAGCTGACAAAGAAAAGGTTGTGAAGGAAAAAATGGAAAGCATAATGACTCGTTTGGAAAATCGCGTACCAAATTCACAAAAGATTTCTATTTGTGACATTCACCAAATTTTTCAAAGCGCCGAAATAATATATGTTGATCAAGTGGTTGTTGCAGAAGAGGATCGTGTTGATGATGATACCCTCAAATTGGTGCACCCTTGTAATTCAAACACTAGTCTCAACAATTGGAAGATCATCGAGTTTCCCGTGTTTTTTAATTCATGTTCAAAGTAATTATGTATTTTAACTCCTTTTGCTCTGCCCAAGGCTATAAGGATAACTAATTAGGGCGTATGTATTTCAATTTCGTACTTATTATCAATAAACGCTTTTTTGAATTCTCCAACTATTTTTTTTTGGCAATCTTTATTCATATTTTCTTTTTTTCCGTTTTCTTCTTAATTTAAACAATGCAGAGTCAAAAATGAATATGTTGAAAATAGCAGCGCTATAACTCCTTCTTGTAATTTTGAACGCCCAATTAATCATGCTGATGAGGATTGTGAAGACGATTGTGAGCCTTCCCCAGAACTAGAAACATTAATTGAATAAAAAGCTAAGATAGTTCAACCCTATCAAGAACCTGTTGAGGTGATCAATTAGGGACTGAACATGATAAGAAAGAAGTAAAAATTGGTATGTATATGAAAGAAAGTGAACGAGAAAAGTTGGTTAAACTTTTAATTGATTATGTGGATGTCTTTACATGGTCATATCAGGATATGCCTGGGTTAGATATTAACATAGTTGAACATAAGCTACCACACAAACCTGAATGTGCTCCAATTAGACAAAAATTGAGGAGGATGAGGCATGATATGTTACTTAAAATTAGAGAAGAATTCAAGAAGCAATTTGATGCTGGTTTCTTAGTAGTGGCAAAATACCCTCAATGGGTGGCTAATATTGTCCCAATTCCAAAAAAAGATGGAAAGGTTCGAATGTGTGTTGATTATGGGGATTTAAATAAAGCTAGTCCAAAAGATGATTTTTCTTTGTCTCACATTGATGTCCTAGTAGATAGCACTGCTCAATATTCTCTTTTCTCCTTCATGGATGGTTTCTCAGAGTATATTCAAATCAAGATGGCTCCCGAAGATATGGAGAAAACTACATTCATTACACATTGGGGGACTTTCTATTACAAAGTGATTCCATTTGGATTGAAGAATTCTGGGGCAACCTACCAAAGAGCAATGGTAACTTTGTTTCATGACATGATGCATAAAGAAATAGTGGTTTATGTGGACGATATGATTGCAAAATCTCGTACTGAAGAAGACCATGTCGTTAACCTTCAAAAGTTGTTTGTGTGACTAAGGAAGTTCAAACTCCATTTAAACTCTGCTAAATGCACTTTTGGTGTAAGATCAGGCAAGTTACTTGGGTTTATCGTTAGTCAAAAAGGGATAGAAGTGGATCCAGATAAAGTAAGAGCAATACAAGAAATGTCCGCTCCGCGCACAGAAAAAGAAGTTCACGACTTTTTGGGCAGATTGAATTACATTGCCAGGTTCATATCTCATCTCACCGCTACATGCGAGCCAATTTTCAAGTTGTTGCGCAAAGACCAAAAGGTTGAATGGAATGAGAATTGTCAAAAAGCTTTCGAAAAGATTAAGCAATACTTGTCAAAACCTCCGATATCAGTGCCTCCAGTTCCTAGAAAACCACTTATTATGTACTTAACAGTACTTGGCGAGTCAATGGGTTGTGTGCTAGGGCAACATGATGAATCTGGTAAGAAAGAACATGCTATTTATTATTTGAGCAAAAAGTTCACCATCTGTGAAACAAGGTATTCACTGCTTGAATGAACATGTTGCACATTAGCATGGGCTGCTCGTCGTTTGAGGCAATACATGTTATGTCATACAACTTGGTTGGTGTCTAAAATGGACCCAATTAAATACGTTTTTGAGAAACCTGCTCTTACTAGAAGGATTGTCCGTTTGCAGATGTTGTTATCAGAATACGATTTGGTATACGTTACACAAAAAGCTATCAAAGAAAGCGTCCTAGCCGAGTATTTGGCCCAACAACATGTAGAAGATTATCAATCAATGCAGTGTGAATTCCCCAATGAAGGTATCATGAATTTATTTAAAGAGACCGAATCATCTGATAAAGAAAAATAGACTTTGGTGTTTGATGGTGCTTCTAATGCATTAGGGTATGAAATTGGAGCCATTTTGATTTCCCCAGAGAACAAGTTCACTCCATTTACTGCTAGATTGTGCTTTGATTGCACAAACAATATTGCATAATATGATGCATGTGTCTTGGGCATTAAAGCAGCCATTGAGTCAAAGATAAAAGTTCTTGAGGTATGTAACGCCCCAAATTTTTGATCCAAATATTACTTAAAAATATTTATTTTCTTTTAGAAACAACTAATTTTTTTTCTTCTTATGAATGATTCATCATGTAATAAATTGATATTCGTAAGAAAATAACTTGATATATTTTTTTTTTTCGTAAAAGAATGTAATGTAATTTACTAAAATATTATTTATTTAATCATTTGCCAAATTAATATTCCAATTGTTAGATCGATATTCATTTATGGTCTAAAATAAAATAAATTCTCTTTAAGTGAAATTCAAAAGAAACAAGGTTGACTGAAATTAATGACATTCAATTATTTACTAGCGAATGAAATCTCACTTCCACATTTCTATTAAAAGTTAATGATGACGAATAAATAACTTTACAATGTACCACAATTTTTAGCAATACAAAACATTTTTTTAAGTAAAAGTCTCATTATCCCCCGCGTGTGAACCAATCAAACATCATTCATGCAACTTTTTGAGATCATTAGTACCTAAATGTTGGTGTAAGGGGTCAGTTCATCCCACAACAAAAATTAAACCAAATAATAAATTAACAACCATAAAATATGAATATAAGATCTTTAAAAGATTTAAAAAAATTGATTCTTTAATAGTTCTCAATGATGTATCAAAAGTCATAGAATGTATCTAAATAAATCAAGTAGCAACCGCAGAGCAAATAATTAGATCAAAATAAAATAACAATAAAATGTATGCAAGTTATGCATGCTCCTAAACATATATGATCCGGATATAACCAGCCACACAGGCGTCCACACAGAAGTCACCCATATCAATGGGAAAAATTAAACCAGCCACACAGACGTCCACAAAGATGCATATGATATGTCATGAAATGATAATGATGCTCAAAGATACATATCACCACCCAATTAGATAATCACATAAATCACAAGCCACTTAGGCAACCACAAAGATAACAATATTTAAAACACAAATCACCAGCCACTTAGGCAACCACAAAGATAATATTTAGAACACAAATCACTAGCCACTTAGGCAACCACAAAGATAACAATATTTAAAATGTGAATCACCAACCACTTAGGCAACCACAAAGATAAAAATATTTAAAATACAAACCACCAACGAAACCACTTAGACAACCACATAGATAACACACAAACACGTGAATAAATGTCTTACGGTCATAACTTTCATTTTATAAACTATAAAATTGGATTAATGGCGTGTTATTGATAGACATCAAAACTCAAATAACGAATAACACATACAAATATAAACTTTATTTCTTCTACTATAAATTTTCTCCGATTATTAGTCATTTAGACATACAAATCAAGGTTTGCCGCTAAACACATCACAAAAATCAACTTAATCATGTTATCATAATTAAAATTAAAACTTTACCCCAATTCCCCCAAGACTCATATAGATTTCTTAAAAATCAAAACTTTGAAATGAAATAGCACAAAAATCGAAACTTTAAATTAAAGACATCCTAAAAAAATATTACTCATGAGATCATAATAAAAATCATAGCTTTATAATTAAGTACACATAAACAACACAAAAATAATAACTTTACATCAAATATATCACATCAAACATATTACTCATGTTATAATAATAAAAATCGAAATTTATAATTAAGTTTATCAAAACAACCATATTACTCATAAAAACAAAATATTATAGTTAAATTACTTAAGGCAAATAAAAATTAATATTTTTCTTTTAAGACATCAAGACATATATCAATATCTTACAAACTATTAATTTAATATCTAGCCTAACCTTGCATGGGGAAAAACCCTTACCTTGGAGGCTTTCCTTCCACGTAACACTATATAGCCCTCGAAAAATCTCATAAAGATGAAGGAACAAAAGTTTAGAGCTTCTAAAAGAAGGAGAGGTAATATGTGGGTGGATGTTTAAGTGACTTGAAAATATTTGAGATAAATAAAATATAATGTTGCGAATGGAGACGTGAAGCTGATTAGAGAAAGAGAGTAATTTTTCTCATTGAGGTTAATTGCACACATCAATAATGTATTCAATTGGAATAATATCATTCAATGACCAACCATTATGAATTAGTTGACATTCATGTACACTTATTCTTGCTTGTTACACATTTGAGTGGATGTAAAGTAGAAACACACGGTTTTATAGTTAAATGCTATTAACAATAAAATATAGTGTGGATGATTAAATTTTGACCAAAATTGACTTGGTCATTGTTCACTCTAAAAAAATACTCCTACGAGTTTTAATTAATTACTAACAAAACCCCAACAATTAATTAATTAATATAAATATACTTCATCAAATAATTAAAATTAAAGGAACAATTATCTTACTATTGTCACGCTAAATTAATTAAATAAAATATATAAATAAAACTAAGGATTTTCACTAATTCTATTATCTCCTTGGTTAAATACTTATTTGGTCTAAAATAAAACTAATAAATGATATAACTTCTATAAATTATAATTTAATTAAATAACTCAACTAATGTTTTCATCAACTAAAATAAATCAAGTAAGACAAAAATATCACTACAGGTCACGTATAAAAATAAAGTCAACGTATCTAACACATCAATTTCATGATTATCGAAAATAATCAAATAAATAAAATACACAGTTGTCCACGTACGAAATAATTATGCCATAAACCGTTCTAATGTAATTGTCACACCAAAATAATTAAATAAAAATAAAGGTTATAATTATTCAAGTAAAATAGGGAGTTATAAATTTTAATTTAATTTCTTCACAGGTAGAATAAATTATTAATTAAATAATAAATTACAAAAATTACTAAAAGACACATATATAATATATATGAAAATATTGGGGTGTTACAAGGTATATGGAGACTCATCTCTGGTCATCCATCAAACAAAAGGAGAGTAGGAAACTCGAGATTCCAAATTGATTATGTATCATACACATATCAAAGAATTGGTAGAAAAATCCGAGCATATCACTTTTCACCATATTCATAGAGAAGAAAACCAATTGGTTGATGCCTTGGCCACATTGTCATCAATGTTCAAAATAAGTGTCGGTCAGGATGTGTCGGTCATAAAAATTCAAAAAAAGGATAAGCCAGTATATTGCTTATCCATAGAAGAAGAGCTTGATAGCAAACCATGGTTTTATGATATCAAATCCTATGTTAAGAATAGAGAATATCAATTAGGTATTTCAAAGAACGACAAGAGGGTTTTGAGGAGGTTGCCAATGAACTTCTTCTTAAATGGTGATGTGCTTTATAAGAGAAATCATGATATGGTTCTCCTCAGATGTGTGGATCAAGCAGAAGCAGATAAAATTATTCAAGAGGTTCACGAAGGTTCTTTTGGAACTCATGCAAATGGACACGCAATGGCAAGAAAAATCTTGAGGGCTGACTATTATTGGTTGACTATGTAATCTGATTGCTTTAGTTACGTAAAGAAATGTCATAAATGTCAAATATATGCTTATAAAGTACATGTACCGCCCACCACTTTGAATGTTTTAACATCACCATGGTCGTTTTCAATGTGGGGGATGAATGTCATTGGACTCATCGAGCCTAAAGCTTCCAATGGTCACCAGTTTATCCTGGTAGCTACTGATTATTTTACAAAATGGATTGAAGACGCTTCTTATGCCAATGTGACGAGAAGTGTGGTTGTCAAATTCATCAAAAGAGAATTGATTTGTCGATATGGTTTACCAAATAAGATAATCATTGACAATGCGACCAATCTGAATAATAAAATGATGAAAAAGTTGTGTGATAGTTTTAAAATTCAGCACCACAATTCTTCGCCATATCATCCAAAAATGAATGGGGCTGTAGAAGCAACAAATAAGAATATCAAGAAGATCATACAAAATATGGTGGAGACATATAAGGATTGGCATGAAATGCTTCCCTTTGTATTACATGACTATAGAACCTCTGTTCGTACCTCAACAAGGGCAACTCCTTTCTCATTGGTTTATGGAATGGAAGCGGTACTTCCCATTGAAGTTGAAATTCCCTCAATCAGAATCTTGATGGAAACAAAACTGGAAGAGGTTGAGTGGGTTCAATCACGATTTGACCAATTAAATATCATAGAAGAAAAAAGAATGATAGCTCTATGTCACAACCAGTTATATCAAAAAAGACTTAAAAAGGCATTCGAGAAAAAAGTTCGTCCTCAAGAGTTTCAAGAAGGGGACTTGGTGTTAAAGAAAATATTGCCCATAAAAAAAGATTCTCGTGGAAAGTGGACCCCAAATTACGAAGGACCATATGTTGTGAAAAAATCTTTTTTTGGGGGAGCTCTAATACTTGCAGAAATGGATAGAGAAGACATTCCACTTCCAGTAAATTCAGATGCAATCAAGAATATTATGCTTAAAAAATGATCAAAAATGGGCTCACTAGGTCGAAAACCTAAAAAGGCGATCTAGGAAAAAATTAGAGCATCCCGATGGATTGAAAACTTGGAAGAGAGGGATAAAAAAATCAAGCGCTTCAAACTGGAGCAATTATTATTCTTGCAAGTTGACTAATATGAGTCCTAAATTACAAGAATGACTAGCGTTTGTTATGTCTCCATCTAAAGTTAAACATATTCGTCCTCATATTGTAACCCTTGCTTCAATTCTTTTGCTTTCAATGTAACGAATGTACATTTTCCAATATTGTCATTTGGTGTTGTACGTTACACTCCTTATAAACCAATCCAGTTTCATTATTGATTGTTCTAGTGTTTCAAAACGTTGTTTTATGATAATAAATATTGGAATTTGAAATATGTGAAAATATAAAAGTATTTTAAATATTTTGACACTTGAAAAATATATACACGGGAACTCGTTTGATTATCAAGATATATGAGTGTGTGAAAAATAATAAGGAAGATAGTCATTTTAAACAATGGATTTTTGCTTCACCTTGAAAACGCGGTCTTTCAATAGATACGAAGAGTCATCATGTGGAAACCATATTTGTCTTTATTCATCCATTGAATCTTGGGGCAGAGAAGAGCATAAGAATCGGGGAATCAAAGAAATGAACAAAGATTGATCTACATGACACATATAAATCATGTATAATTTACTCATACTCACATGATTCATGCATCTTCATTGGCACTTTACCTATACTCAATGCATAACACACGCATGAATAATTCATACCTTATCATTCGAATTTCAAGTATCATATACTTATTCTCCCTCTTTATCTACCTTCAAGATTGGACCAATTATGTTCATGTCGATCTACGTATCGGTAAATAATCTGAAGATGATCACATTTTGTTTCTATAGATCTACGCATTGGTAATCAATCTGAAGATGATCATTTTTGTTTCTATAGATTTATGCATCGGTAACCAATCTGAAGACAATCACTTTTAATTTCTATAGATTTACGCATTGGTAACCAATCCGAAGACGATCATTTTTGTTTCTATAGATTTACGCATCGGTAACCAATCTGAAGACAATCATTTTCTTTTTCTATAGATTTACGCATCGGTAACCAATCCGAAGACAATCATTTTTAATTTCTAAAGATCTGTGCATTTGTGACCAATCCGAAGACAATCATTTTTGTTTCTATAGATTTACGCATCGGTAATCAATCTGAAGACAATCATTTTTAATTTCTATAGATCTACGCATCAGTAACCAATCTGAAGACGATCGCCTTCATTTTTGTCGATCTACGCATCGGTAATCAATGCGAAGACGATCATTTTTATCTCGCATCGGTAAACAATTCAAAGATAATCACTTTCATTTTTGTCGATCTACACATCGGTAACCAATCCGAAGACGATCAATTTTATTTCTATCAATCTACACATCAGTAATTAATCCGAAGACGATCATTTTTTACATCTCAATTTTTTTTGCATCATTCTCACTTTAACATTTCAAAGACACTTTAATACGTGCGTTTGTTATTGGACAAAAGTTAGGTCCTTATATTTATTTTTCTTTTACCTTATAACATGAAAACTAATACCATTATTATTCATATTTTCATATTTTTCAAGTAAAATATAATTAAATATGGGCAGATGTAGTACCTCAATGTTGTGCATTTTTGAAAAAATAAATCAAAAAGGAAAATATATATTAAAAAAGGAAATAAAATAATTACAATAAATAGGCTCATCAATTCACAATACCAAATCAAATTAAAATTTTAAATTACAATAAAAATTAATTCAAACTAAATCAAATGAAGTTTCCAATTTTGCTTGTGTTTTGTTCTCTATTGTTGCATTTGCTCACTGCCAAACTCTGTTATGTTGATGCTGACTGTCATTGATGCACAAACCATGTTCATTGATACATTTGTACTTGTTGTAACTAATAAGAGAAATAAAAAGATAATTTTTATAAATCAACCATTGTACACATTATAGATAGCAAAGAGACAAACTTTTGAGTTAAAAAAAAAAAAAACCAAATGACAAATTACAACTGCAAATAAAAGCTTAGCAAAAGAACAGATGAAAAAAAACATAGGCTAAAACCATGAATGCATTAGATGTGTAAAAAAAACAGATGATGAGCAAAATAAATTAAACATCAAACAAGAAATTGATGGAGAAGGACAAAGGCAAACAAGAAAGCAACTAAACAGATAAAAAAAACTCTATAAATACACCTTATCAAATTTCAAAATGAGCGGGAGAGATCTGGGATTAATATTGATATAAAAAATGCATAAAAAGAAAGAGAAGAAGAAGAAGAAACATAATGCATCACCGTCGTTCCAACTTCCACCGCACACCACCGTCTCTGTCTTCACCGGTATCTGAAAAGACATGTATCTTCTCATTATCTTCATGTTTGTTGCTTTTCGAACTTTACATTATTAGATTGGAAGCTAAAATTTGAAACTAGAGTTAGTTTATTTGAAAGATGGAATTTTGTTTTGTTTGTGTGGATGTTGTTTTTGGTTGAGATCATTTTTATTGTGTTAGTAAAGCTTAAAATTGAGTTTGTTTTCTACTATCGATGCTCAACATCGGATGTTTCACTTTGTGCCATGTTTTCACTTTTGCCGTTCTACTTTGTAAAACACGCTTGCTTTATGTGAGCCTGTTTTAATCGCTGCTACCGGCCTATTTTAATCGCTGCTACCGGCCTGTTTTGGACTTGATGTTGCTTTGCTATGCTAGCTAGTCATTATGGCCTTGCTAATAATTGATATTTCCATCACTTTATTTCATTTAATTAATAAAAATTCTGCTACAATTTCCATTTAATTTCTATTTACTATAAATAATTATGGACGTAATTAAATGATAATAAACACCGTTCATTTCATTTATGAGTGGTATTAATTGATTTTCTTTTTAACTTTGGGTTGTGCTATTTAACATTAAAATGAGTTTTATTTCAATCACTTGTTTAGTTAAAAAGTATTTTGAAAGAGCTCACATTTGAATTTTTTTTTTCTACTATTAAAATGTTTATTTATTTAATAGATCATATTACAAGTCCATATATCTTTTTTTACCATTTTTTGTGTGTTTATTACTGATTTTATTTCGTAAAATTATTTAAACTTATTTAATATTTAGCATAAATTTTTAATTTTTTTTTAAAAAAAGAAAAGATAATTTGTAATCGAATTTTGAAGGGTTAATTAGACGAGACATTTTTTTTAATCTTTTAGAACGTAAATTATTACAATCTGATAATTCTAAAACTTATTTTTATAAATAATTAAAAAGTTAAATCGACTTTTTTAATTTGATTAATTAGATGTAATCATGTTTTAATCTTTTAAATGTAATCCTGTTTCAATCATTTAGATGAGACATATTTTTATTATGAGTTTTAGATGTAATTTCTGACGAGTTTGTATAACTAGTTTAATTAAATACTTATTAAATAAATCATTTGTAAATGTTTAATTATTTATTTATAAGATATTATGGGGAGTTAATTTTGAAAATGTAAAACTGATTTATAGATAAATTATACAATTATATTCATAAATTTATTAATGCAAGTCTCTTTAAATATTCGTTTTCGAAAGAATTTTGTTAATTACACTTTTTTTCTCTAACTACACTGATTGTCAATTTGAAAACAAAACCAAGTGATCTATTTGCCCTTTTAGAAAATATGAGGGATGAATCCATGTTAGTTCACACAATTTTAGATTGGGATGTTTAAGCAAATTCAATTTTTAGATGTTTATGTAAACTCAATTTATGATATGTTTATCTAAATTTAGTTTTAGTATGCAAACTTGATTTGCATATTTAGAAAATATAAGATGAATCTTTGACGATAAATCAAAGGATTTGGATCCTCTCTTTATCTTTTTTTCTCTTTTTTTTTCTTTCATGTTTCAAGAAAATAGATACACAATTCATTTTTGTTTTTGTGTATTAAATTGATTAAAATTATTGTTATGTCTATCTCTCTTTAAATATGAGAGAAAAATAATAGAGAAAAATGAGATGATCCAAATCCTAAATCAAATGGCATTTTGAATATTAATTTTTTTAATCATGTCATGGTATAACTGAAAATAAAAAGAGTCTAATTAGTGGAAAACTTGTTCGAGCTATACTAAAGAGGTTAGATTAGAAACATATTATAAAACAAAACTTAAATATAACTTTGATCTTTTACTAAATATTCGTTTGAGTTAAATATATTTTTTATCTCTATAAAATTTAACATTTTAATTTTAGTTCAAAATAAAAATACATGTTTAGTCTTACAAAATTATCCAACAAAATGCTAAAACAAAACATGTTTAACGGTGATTCAACTTAATCAATTTTTAATAGTTTTTTTTGTTAATATGTTTATAACATTATAAAATGTTAATCCACAAAAATTTAGATTTTTTAAACTTATGATGATTTAGATATGACTTTTTTAAATATGAAAAACTAAAGATAAAAATGACGAAAATGTTGATCTATAAATCAAATTTTGAGATTTTTTTTAAAATATTGTAAATTATAGAAAAAAATCATTAAAAAATATATATTAACTTAATAGTATAGACTAAAATTGCATACACAATAATTGTACAGAGACTAAAAATTGTATTTTTATTATACAAGGACTAAAATTAAAAAATTAAAATTTTATAGGTACTAAAAACATATTTAATCCTATTCGTTTTGGTTATTTATTTATTTTTTAATTTACTTTTATCATTTATCTTTTATAAATAATGAATGTTAGTCTTTTTTTATCGTAACTCTTTCAAACAATTGTATAATAACGGTTAAGAACTATAAAATTTTAATTTTAGATCACTTATAAAGTTAGGTGTTTACATTTAAGACAAAACAAAAGTTTCCAGAACTTTGATAAATATTTTTTTTATTTCAAATAGTTTATATCTATTTTAAAGCATGTAAAAAATATTTTTCCGTTCAAATTTAGTATTGAGTTAAATAGATGTTTTTTTAAAAAATTATAGTAAATACATATTGATAATTGTTATAAATTTTTTTAATAATTTATTACCATTTTTGTTGTGATTGTAAAAAAAATAAAAAAAATATTATTTATAAAAATTAATAAAAATAAAAAAAGATAACAAAAACAAAAGTAAGAGAAAAGATAAAAATAAAATAAAAAATAAAAACTAAAATTATATTTAAAAAAGAAAAAAAAAAAGAGTTTAGAAACATATTTGCATCACAGGGCCTAAAGAATCAACAAATTTCATTATTTCCCCCAAAAAATCGTAATCGTCACATTGAACGGTGTGGTTCACCGTCGCGGCAAGGATCTGCGGCGGAAAAGACAGCCGCGCCATGTCGTTGCAAGGGGAGGCAGGAAGCCTCATCTCGCCGCATTTGGTTCGGACGCCGCCGGAAATGTACGGATTCGAAGCTCTCACTTCAACATCCACGGCGGTTACCTAGAAGCTATCTCACTGATTTGCTCACCGCCGCCAATTACAGCAACAACCTCAACCTCTCCGCCACGAGTACGATGCATTTCTCGCCTATCCTTCATTCAGACCTACAATCTCAATTCATTCTTAATATCTTACATCTTTATGATTTATTTATTTACTAATTGAGTTAATAATTAGTTAATTAACATTGTCTGTAGATTTGAAATTAGTTAATTAGTTAATAATTAGTTAATTAACAGACTAATTGGTTTACTTGTGGGAATCAATGTCTTAAAATCCGAAAAGACGATCCCTAGCTAAACTCCTTTATAATGATCCAGAAGTTAAGGCCAAATTTGATTTAAAAGGGTGGGCTTACATCGCAAAAGATTTTGATGTTGTCAAGGTCACTAAACCCTTCTTGAATCTGTCACTACATTGGTATTGGATGACAAAGTTTAAGTCATAAAAAGTTTTTGTTAGTATTGGATGACATATGGGACGAAAACTATGTTGTTTGGAGTGATCTAAAGACATCTTTAATGTTAGGGATCTGGGAAGTAAGATCATCATCACCACAAGGGATCATAAAGTTGCACGAGCCATGCAAACCTTTCTTCCAATCCACACACTGGAACCTCTACAAAGTGACTATTGCTGGTCTTTGCTTGCCAAACATGCATTTGGAGCAAGTAACTACGAGCAATGGACCAACCTAGAAGTGATTGGCAAAGAAATTGCCAAAAAATGTGATGGTTTACCATTGGCTGCAGTAGCACTTGGTGGTCTTCTTCACACTAAATCGTCGCCACATGATTGGATAAGGTATTGGAAAGTAACATTTGGGATTTGCCGAATATTAAGGTCAAACCAGCTCTTCAATTGAGTTATCATTACCTTCCTGCTTCTTTAAAAAGATGTTTTCCTTATTGTTCTATATTTCCAAAGAAGTCTCCCTAGAAAGAAATACGATAGTTCAGTTGTGAATTGCAGAAGGCTTAGTAAGTCAGCCCAAAAGTCAGAAAAGTTGGGAAACACTAGGTGAAGAATATTTTGATGAATTGGTGTCAAGGTCGCTCATACATCGAAGGTCTGGTGATAGGGAAACAATCTTTGAAATGCACGACCTCATCAGTGATTTGACTATGATGGTTTCTGTCAAGAATTAGAATAAAATTATATTTATTGAAACTTGAAATATATTGGTAATACATCAGATATATTTATACTAGATTACTAAACAACAAAATCTTATGATTACTCATATATAACTAAATCCCTATTAGTACTCCTATATAACTGAATCCCTGTTAATACTCATATATAACTAAATCCCTACTAGTACTCCTATATAACTGAATCCCTACTAGTACTCCTATTCAACTGAATCCCTATACTTGAGGGATATTAAACAGAAACATATTTTGACACTCCCCCTCAAGCTGGTGAATAGGTGTTCTCTATTCCCTGCTTGAATATAATTCTTTCAAAGTTGCTAATGTTTAACCCTTTAGTTAGAAGATCTGCAAGGTTGTCATGGGAGGAGTTATTAGAGTGCAAATTAGGCCAAAAAGAAATCTCAAGTTGCTGGAATGAAGGCAGCAAAAAGGGCCACAATGAAGGTGGCTAAGAAATAGAAACCGCAATGAAAGCGCCAAAAGGACCACAATAAAGTGTGGTAGTTTTATGCGGAAGCAAGGGCCACAATGAAAGTGACATTCGAAAACTCAATGGATCATAGTTTGGGACTCGTCTCATAGTTGTTGACTGGGTACTGAGGATGATGTCGAGCATGTTGACAAACAATCTGATCATGGAGATGATAGTGATACCGATGGTATCGTAGTGGAAGATGTTCCTTCTGAAGATGATTTTGACAAGAAAACAGATATTGCAAGAAAGGTTCACGATACAAATAGTAAAGTATCTAAGGAGTCTGACAAGGTTTCAGGTGTTTCTAAGCCTGAAACTTTTGGTCTTGAACATCGGTCGATAGTGGAGTTTGCTCTTGATAATGTTCAAGCATTGAAACTTCGGAACGCAAGGCTACAATCTCAGCAGGTACTGAGGATGATGTCGAGCATGTTGACAAACAATCTGATCATGGAGATGATAGTGATACCGATGGTATCGTAGTGGAAGATGTTCCTTCTGAAGATGATTTTGACAAGAAAACAGATATTGCAAGAAAGGTTCACGATACAAATAGTAAAGTATCTAAGGAGTCTGACAAGGTTTCAGGTGTTTCTAAGCCTGAAACTTTTGGTCTTGAACATCGGTCGATAGTGGAGTTTGCTCTTGATAATGTTCAAGCATTGAAACTTCGGAACGCAAGGCTACAATCTTAGCAACAGACTCCTTATGATGACAACAAAGAACATGACAAACCGGCAAAGAATTTGATGCTGAATTCTTATGTGCTCAAGGTGAAAGTAGTAATAGTCAATCTTCACAATCTGAAGACGATAACCAAGCTGAATCTGAAATGACGAATGAACAATGTACTAGCGATTCTGGCCCATCTGTTCCCCCACCTAATGACCCGGTGATTCTACTTCTGTTACTCAAACACTCCCTCCTCCTATTGACAAAACGTCCAAGCGGCAATGGTGCAACACTCCCCCTCAAGCTAAAGCTAACTTTAGCTTGCTACAAGAAAACAATGTTTTGCTCCACAAAATAATAAAAAAGATGGAAAGGCAACTCAGGGATGCATTTGAAGGCGGAGAGAATTGCAATAAATATAGCCTAGCCAGATAGCCTGATTGATCATCAGTCTGAGAGAAATTCATGGCAAGCAATTGAACAAAGCAAGTTCCGTTCTTCTAAAAGACTGCATTTCGAAGCTTCAAAACAATAATATTGGAGACTCAAAATATTTAAACTTGAATATGTTTCTAGGAGAGAGCGGCATGCTTCAGGGAGATAAAGGCACGACCAGTACATCACATCATGAAAAACCTGCAGAGGGGGGCCGGAGACAGGTGCATGCATTCTCACGCACAAATTTGGTGGAGGCACGTAAGATCTAAACATAGAGAAGATGGACGCGCGTGACAGTGTGTGCAATGTTGGTTGGCGACGGTAAAGGTGTATCCTACTTCAACTGTTGCTGTTCTTTCTACTGGAGATGAGCTTGTAGAGCCATCTACTGTGCATCTAAGTCGTGGTCAGATCAGGGACTCTAATCATGCCATGCTGCTGGTAGCTGCAGTACAGCATCACTGCAAAGTTGTGGACCGTGGTATCGCTAAGGATGATGAAGAATGCCAAGGAAGGATCTTGGATAAGGCTTTTGCTTCTGGAATTAACATTCTTCTAACTGGAAATCTTGTCAGCTCTTCAGTTTGCTTTCATCTCTCTGTGGTCCCTGCTATACGTCGGGTTGCAGGGTGGATAAATCCTCATCATCTGAGAGGGCAAGCTCGACTTCAACAGCCCATAAAGACATATCCCTTTTGACCAGAATATCATCGTGCCACTGTTATGTGGACCGACAATGATGGAACAGGCAGCCCTGGTTTTGTCGTCGAGAGCACCGGTCACCAGAGGAGCAGTCAACTACTTAGTATGACGTCAGCTAATGCCTTATTGGAGTTTCCAGCAACAAGCAGTGTTGTATCTGCTAGGACTCCTGTTGCAACTATCATAATTTCTAACCTAAGACCCGTGGCTTTTGGCAAGAAGCATATATCATCATAATCAACCTTTGCTTTGCCAGCAATTAAATCAGATAAAATAACTACAGATTCTTATGGGGGTGCTGACGTCAGAGTGGCTATTCTTACAGTAAGTGATACAGTTGCTGTGGGGGCTGGCTCTGATCGAAGAACCTATACCTGATGGCGCTGATGCAGTTGGTCAAGTTGAAGATGCTGAAATGTCAACAATGGTGAAGAAAAGTCTCCACGCGTTAGAATATTGGTCACAACTACTCAAGGCAATGATATACGACCAGTGGGAGTTGATATTGAGAAAGATGTAGTGGTCTTAACATCTGGAGAAATATTAGGTGCTTCTGAGATTGGCTTGCTTGCTACAGTTGGTGTGACCTAAACCTTGAAAGAGCAGTGCCATGAGCTTCTTGCTGCCAAGCAGGATTTGTTGCAGCATATGAAATCATCTGTTGGCATCCCGTTTACTGGTGAAGATGACGGTGAAGATGACGCTGCATTCACTAACTTCAAATAGGTGATTGATGAATGGACATATCAAGAACAAAAGAAAAGTCATTGAAAAAAAAAAACACAGGGAAAGCGGTGCTTTTGATGGAAGCTGTAGCGTCGTGGCTGGTTGCTAGAAAGGCAGCCGGAGTTGATGGTGACAAATGACTGTATGAAGCCAAAAAATTGAAACACTGAAAAAAGTGGTGCTGTCGGCGGCATTTGCCGCCGCCGGCAGCGTTAGTGAAGCACAAAGACAAATCACAAAATCAGAACCTGCTTTGATACCATGTCAAGAATTAGAATAAAATTATATTTATTGAAACTTGAAATATATTGGTAATACATCAGATATATTTATACTAGATTACTAAACAACCAAATCATATGATTACTCATATATAACTAAATCCCTATTAGTACTCCTATATAATTGAATCCCTGTTAATACTCATATATAACTAAATCCCTACTAGTACTCCTATATAACTGAATCCCTACTAGTACTCCTATTCAACTGAATCCCTATACTTGAGGGATATTAAACAAAAACATATTTTGACAGTTTCATTTGAATATTGGGTCAGGTGGGAGGAAAGAAAGGCACATGGAAGTCATGAAAGAGTAAGTCATTTGTCATATAACAGCAATATATTTGGACTCATATAATAAATTTGATAAGATGCATAAACTAAAAGGTCTACGTACCTTTCTGTCTTTACCATTACAAGAACTACCATTTAGACGACATGTATCAGACAAGGTAGTACATGAGTTGTTGCCAACAATGAAACAATTACGTGTGTTGTCTCTGTCACACTATATAAGTATTGCTGGGTTACCAAACTCTATTGGGAATTTGATATACCTGCGATACTTGAATCTCTCTTTCACTGGGATTGAAAGGTTACCTTCTGAAACATGCAAGCTTTATAATTTACAGACCTTGTTATTGTCAAACTGTGAAAGCCTCACTGAATTGCCGAATGACATGGGAAAACTGGTAAAACTACGCCACCTTGATATCACAAATACTAGTTTGAAGGAGATGCCTGTACAAATTGGCAGACTAAAAAATCTCCAAACTTTATCGAGCTTTGTTGCCAGCAAACAACATGATGGATTGAGGGTTACAGACCTAGGAAAATTTCCCCATCTTCGAGGGAAGCTTTCCATTTCAGGCCTACAAAATGTTACTGACTACTCTGATGCTCTCCAAGCAAATTTAAAGACGAAAAAACAAACTGAGGAGTTAGAACTAAATTGGCATTCATCTCCAAATTCAAACATTCAAGGTGTTGTACTTGAACAGTTGTTGCTATCAACAAATTTGAAGATTCTTAGAGTTTATGGATATGGTGGAACCAACTTTCCAAATTGGTTAGGTGATTCTTCATTTGGCAACATGGTGTCTTTGGACTTAAGTGGTTGTGATAATTGTTCATTACTGCCACCCCTTGGTCGATTACATAGCCTGCAGGAGCTATATATTAAAAGGATAAAATCAGTAAAGAATGTTGGAGTAGAATTCTATGGAAGTAGTACTTCTTCATTTCAACCATTTCCCTCCTTGGAGACTTTGCGCTTTGAAGATATGCAAGAGTGGGAGGAATGGAAGGTGATTGGAAGTACAACTATGATATTTCCTCGTCTAACACATTTGTCACTAAATGATTGTCCGAAATTGAAATGAAACATACCCCTTGGACAATTAGGTAATCTGAAAGAACTCATTATGGTTAAGATGAAATCAGTAGAGACAATTGGTATTGAGTTCTATGGAAGTAGTAGTTCTCCTTCATTTCAACCATTTCCCTCCTTGGAGACACTACACTTTGAGGATATGCAAGGGTGGAAGGAATGGAAGTTGATTGGAGGTGCATCTATAGAGTTTCCTAGCCTTGCACATTTGGCAGTGGTCAGTTGTCCGAAACTCAAAGGAGACGTACCTGACAAACTTCCTTCTTTAACTGAACTTGTATTAAGTAGATGTCCTAAACTGGTGGAGTCGAGATCATCATCAGATCATGTATTCAACCAATTAATGTTGCCTCCTCTCAACTCTCTTCAACACTTAACGATAGACAGTTTTCCCTCTCTGATGTCCTTCCCGAGAAATGGTATGCCCAAAACCTTGCAATCTCTTTCAATAAAGAATTGTAAGAATTTGGATTTCCTTCCTCGCGAATCCTTGCACAGTTACACATCACTCGAGGATTTGTTCACTGCCAGATACAATGAACACTCTCGATGCAATTCAACAAATGGAAGTTGGTATTCTTCCAAATCTGCAATCTTTTGCCAAAGATGGTTTACCTATCAATTTATGCAGACTATATGTTACCTCTCCTATAGGGGCTTTGTGGAATACTAAGGCAACTTGGGAACATCTCAATCGTCTTTCAATGTTGCAAATTTATGGTAGTGATATGGTGAAGGCGCTGATGAAAATGGAAGGGCTGTTGCTACCCACTTCTCTCGTTTACTTATGCATCTCTATTCTTGAACATATAGAATGCTTGGATGGGAAGTGGCTTCAACATCTCACCTCTCTCCAACACTTTTACATTTTAGACGCTCCTAAGCTCAAGTCGTTGCCCAAAAAGGGGATGTGATAGGAATGGGCTGGACCCCACAAGTGATGAGGGGGATCTCTTAGTAAATAGAGATGAGGTGGGGCCTAAGCAATGGCAAGTATATGTGAGAAAGAATAAGAGAGGGGATGCAGAAAAATAATGATTGCCTAGCTGGCATAGGGAGTTAATATTCCACAAATAAATAGGAATTAATATTCCACTAATAAAGGGGAGTGTGTGCAGTGATAGCTGGATGGTTTTTTCATTTTGCAGTTACACCTTATAGGTTGGGCAGTAAGAGAATTGTTTTCTCTAACTGAGGAGCATTAGCTCTGGAATCATTTTCTGTTTTCTTATCAATTAATACAATAATTCCTTTCATCTAATTCTATCTTATCTCTGCTCTATCAATTGGTCCGACCTGCTACGTTCATGCAAACCAGAATGGACGCAAGAATCACCGGAGTGGAGGAGCGTTTGGGACGTGTGGAGGACAGCATTGAGTCTTTACGTGACTTCATTGGTTCTGAAATTCAGAGGGCTTTGACGGCGGTTCAAGACAATATTACAGCGGTTCCCTCGCCGTTAGATGAGTTCCGTTTAGCTGCGAAGAAGGTGGAATTGCCGGCATTTACCGGTGATGATCCAGTGGCTTGGATCACTCGAGCAGAAACGTATTTCGACGTACAACGCATTTCGGCAGACGTGAGAATTCAATTGACGAAGCTCAGTATGGAAGGTCCTACGATTCATTGGTTCAATTTATGGCACGATTCTACGGAGGATCTGTCTTGGGAGAGTTTGACGGAGGCGTTGATCGTTCGTTTTGGTGGTGGTCGTTTGGAGAACCCCTTTGAAGAATTAAAGGAATTAAAACAATCTGGATCTGTTGAGGATTACATTGCTGAATTCGAATTGTATTCTTCACAGTGTGGCCGTTTACCAGAACAACAGTTTCTTGGTTATTTCATTGGTGGTTTACGTCATGACATTCGTTCTCGTGTGCGTACCTTCAGGCCTCGTAATCGTTACTTAGCGATGCAAGTGGCTCGTGATGTTGAGAGTGAATTTGCTGCTGTTTCGGGGCAGGGATCTGAATCTGGATCTCGCTACAAACCGGGTCAAGGTTCTTGGGCCCGATTTCAAAAACCTAATTGGGCCAATCGCGAAGGGGAAGGGAACAGATTTGCAAACCCTAACCAGACTAGTAACAATGTGGGTAAAATGCGTACCGGGCTGGGTCCTCCTCCCAATTCTACTCCTCCTTCACGTCTTAACTCTAGTGACGTTTCACGCCGTCACTCACGCGGCGTTCGCCATTTACCAAGCGCAGAGGTTAATGAGCGTCGCGAGAAGGGACTCTGTTTCGTTGCAATGAACGATGGGATCCCCTCCATCAATGCGCAACGAAGCAGTTACGATTGATTATCTTGGGGGACGATGAAGTGGTCAACGATGAAGGAGAGATTGTGGTGCTGGAGGCCAAGTCAGAAGAAGAGATTGCACAAGAGGAGTTAGAATGTAAAGGGATGGGAGTTTTCGGTGTATCCACCACTCCAAACCAGGTTCGAACAATGAAAATAGAGGGCTGTTTGCAAGGTGCGCCTATTTTGGTTCTTATTGACAGTGGAGCCACGCATAATTTCATATCTCCTAAGGTGGTTGAAGCTCTAGGGCTGCCTATGGTACCTTCTACTCCCTTGGGCGTCAAGTTAGGAGATGGTCATCGTGTCCTAACTATGGGTAGGTGTAAGGGAATTCAGATGGATGTGGGAACGGTGCAGATTTGTTTTGATGCTTATGTGTTGGAGTTAGGGGGTGTGGATCTGATTTTGGGAGTTGTTTGGCTGGAAACTTTGGGGAAGGTGACCATGGATTGGAAAGAAATGTCTATGGTGTTCAACCATAAGGGCAGTATGGTGAAACTCCTTGGCCAAGCCTTAGATGAGAAGATGGCTACTTTCCAAAGCATCATCACTTCTTCCCGGCTAATAACAGACTGCGAATGGCCTACCTTGATGGAGGTGGTAGGTTCACAAGTGCCTCGTGTCTCAGATCAACAGACTAAGGAGTTGCAAAAGTTGTTAGATCAGTTTGCTATTGTATTTAAAGAAATCCAGGGTCTTCCTCCTACAAGAAACATTAGCCATTCCATTGAACTTCTGCAGGGTGCTGGTCCGGTAAGTGTGAGGCCTTACAAATATCCTCATTTACACAAGGATGAAATTGAAAAACAGATTCAGATCCTTATGCAGCAGGGGGTGATTCGAAACAGCACTAGTGCTTTCTCTAGCCCCGTTATTTTGGTCAAGAAGAAGGATCAATCTTGGCGCATGTGTGTAGATTACCGTGCACTTAACAAGGTTACAATTCAAGATAAGTATCCTATCCCTGTGGTAGATGAATTGTTAGATGAGTTACATGGCTCGGGTTATTTCTCTAAGATTGATCTTAAATCTGGTTATCATCAAATTCGTATGAAGGAAGAGGATATTCATAAAACTGCATTTCGTACTCATGAGGGTCACTATGAGTTTATGGTGATGCCATTTGGCCTTACCAATGCCCCTGCAACCTTTCAATCAGTGATGAATGATATTTTTAAGCCTTTTTTAAGGAAGTTTGTATTGGTTTTTTTTGATGACATACTAGTGTACAGCGATAGTTGGACTGCTCATTTGCAGCACTTGGAGATGGTTCTAAACATTTTGAAACAACATCAGTTTGTGGCTAACGGAAAGAAGTGTGCTTTTGGTAAACACCAAGTTGAATACTTGGGTCATGTCATTTCCAAAGCAGGGGTTGCTGTGGATCCTGCCAAGGTTAGCAGTGTGTTACAATGGCCAGTCCCTAAGAAAGTCAAGGGGGTGAGGGGTTTTTTGGGATTAACAGGTTACTATAGAAAATTTATAGCTAACTATGGGAATATTGCTAAACCCTTGACCGAGTTGACAAAGAAGGATGGTTTTAGATGGAATGTTGCGGCTGCCGAAGCTTTTGAGAAATTAAAAGTAGCTGTTACAACTGCCCCAGTTTTAGCTATGCCTAATTTCAAATTCCCTTTTGAAATTGAATGTGATGCCTCTGGAAAAGGGGTTGGTGCTGTATTGTTGCAATCTAAACATCCCATTGCGTATTTTAGCAAGGCTTTTGAATCATCTAGGCTATCTAAATCGGCCTATGATAAGGAGTTAATGGCTTTGGTGTTAGCTATTCAACATTGGAGACATTATTTGTTAGGAAGGCGGTTTGTGGTTTATTCTGATCAAAAGAGCCTAAAACACTTGTTACAGCAACATATTACCACAACAAATCAACAGGAATGGATGGCTAAGTTGTTGGGTTTTGACTTTGAGGTGGTATATAAGGCGGGAGTGGAGAATAAGGTGGCTGATGCTTTATCTAGACAACATGAGGATGCTGAAATTCATGCTCTTAAATCCTATCCTATTTGGCAGCAGAGCAGCCAATTGCAACAAGAGGTATCGAAGGATCCCTGGCTTAAAAGCATTGTGGAGGCTATTCAAAAGGATGTTACTGCCAAACCTGGGTTTTCCTTAAAAGGTGGCATCTTATTCTACAAAAATAGGTTAGTTATACCGGCTAACTCACCACTTATTGAAGATCTACTTAAGGATTTTCATTCTTCCCCTAGTGGGGGTCACTCCGGCTACCTACGCACTTATAGGAGAATGGCAGGCACTTTATATTGGCAAGGGATGATGAAAAGGGTGCAAGATTTTGTGAAAGCTTGTGACACTTGTCAACGTCAAAAATATGCCGCGACTACGCCTAGTGGGTTACTACAGCCGCTACCTATTCCAGTTTTGGTGTGGAGTGAGATATCTATGGATTTCATTACTTGTTTGCCCAAAAGTAATGGATTTGAAGCTATTTTGGTGGTGGTGGATCGTCTCTCCAAGTATAGTCATTTCATTCCTCTTAAACATCCATTTACTGCTCGCTCCATTGCTGCTATTTTTGTGAAGGAGGTGGTTAGACTGCATGGAATTCCGGAGTCAATTCTTAGTGATCGTGATCCCTTGTTTGTGAGTATTTTTTGGAAAGAGTTGTTCAAGCTAGTAGGTACGGTGCTTAAAATGTCTTCGGCATACCATCCCCAAACTGATGGCCAAACAGAAGTGATTAATCGCTGTTTAGAGGCCTATCTACGTTGTTTTATTGCAGATCAACCTAAGTCATGGGCACATTGGATTCCGTGGGCAGAACTATGGTACAATACCACATTCCATGTTTCCACAGGGTTTACCCCTTTTGAGGTGGTGTATGGCAGGAGACCTCCAGTATTGGTGCATTTTTTGGAGGGAGAAACCAGAGTAGAAGCTGTAGCCCAGGAGTTAAGAGACAGGGATGAAGCTTTGCGTCAATTGAAAGCTAATTTACTCAAAGCTCAAGAGTACATGAAATACCAAGCTGATAAAAAACGCAAGGCAGTTCAATTTGAGATTGGTGATTGGGTTTTCCTCAAATTACGTCCCCATCGACAGCAATCGGTGGTGCATAGAATTCATCAAAAATTGGCTCCCAGATTTTTTGGTCCTTATCAAGTCATTAAGAAGATAGGGCAGGTTGCTTACAAGCTACAGTTACCAGCAACATCTAAAATACATCCTACTTTTCATGTTTCTCTATTGAAGAAAGCTGTAGGCAATTATACTGCTACAACTCAATTACCTAGCAGTTTGGAGTCTGACACTGGGGATATTATTCCTGCTAAGGTTTTGTCATGGAGGGATAAGTTTGATGGTGGGCAGCATAAGCGAGAATGGTTGATTCAATGGGAAGGCATGGATGTCGGAGATGCTACCTGGGAAGAGGAACTGCTGCTGAAGAGTCAATTCCCTGATTTGCGCCTTGAGGACAAGGCTACTGTTGAAGGTGGGGGTGATGATAGGAATGGGCTGGGCCCCACAAGTGATGAGGGGGATCTCTTAGTAAATAGAGATGAGGTGGGGCCTAAGCAATGGCAAGTATATGTGAGAAAGAATAAGAAAGGGGATGCAGAAAAATAATGATTGCCTAACTGGCATAGGGAGTTAATATTCCACTAATAAATAGGAATTAATATTCCACTAATAAAGGGGAGTGTGTGCAGAGATAGCTGGACGGTTTTTTCATTTTTCAGTTACACCTTATAGGTTGGGCAGTAAGAGAATTGTTTTCTCTAACTGAGGAGCATTAGCTCTGGAATCATTTTCTGTTTTCTTATCAATTAATACAGTAATTCTTTTCATCTAATTTTATCTTATCTCTGCTCTATCAGGAGAACTTAGGGAAATCGTTTATTACATATTTGTAAGTTGTTTTCAGCTTATTTTCATAAAGACTCTAAGATAGTTTATGAAAACAATTTGTAACTTATATGCAAACATTTTAACTTTATTTTATTTTTTGTTTATAGAAATAGCTTTTACATAAACACTAATATGATAAGCGCTCAATTAAGTTGTTCATCCAAGAAAGTAGTAAGTGAATAATTGATTTTTATACTCTAAGAGGACCAACTAAAATGTGAGGGTTACTTACTCCATTAAAGAACTCAATGTATACATTATATTTCACCAATCCAACCACCAAATTAAAGATCTTATTGATTAGATCAAGTCCACAAAATTTTGCAAATTTCAAAACTAAATGATATCCTTCATCAAATATCTTAAATTTAACGTGTAATGTACTTTTCTTAAACTTTTGTGTGCATGATCATTGAGGTAAAATCACAATACCCAACAGCTGGAATGAAATTTAATATGTATGTTGAGTTAATAACTAATCAAAGTTACTCTATAGGTTGTTAGCGTTTGAAGCTGTTTGCAATGGAAGTAAATCAGAAAAAGGAATATAATGAAATGAATGTGTTATCTTTTATTGAGAAATGAATATGTTATTTATACATAGTTTCTATTACATTGTTTCTGCAAGTGGTTAGTCAATTAGTTGATCACATACAAGCAAAACTTAACTTGAATTACAAAACTGAATATGGAGAACGTTTAACGTTCTCCGTTTTTCTGACACTCAAAACCAAAAACGTTCTTGGTTTCCAACACTTTCCCTTAATTCAAGTTTCTAAGTGATTTTACACTTAGCAATCTTCTTATCTCTTCAAATCTACTTGTCTTCAAGGCCTTGGTCATTATATCATCCAGTTGAACTTAAGTTTGACAATAAATGAGCTTCAACTTGCTTCTTCCAACTTGATCTCTTAAGAAGTGAAACTTTGTCTCAATGTGTTTGCTTCTTCCATGAGAGGCAGGATTATTTGCTAGATTTATTGTTGAAATGTTGTCAATCAACAATGTATTTGGCCTGCAAATTTCCATCTTTAGCTCTGTTGTTAATGATTTCAACCACAATGCTTGGCAGGCTGCATAGCTGCCAGCAATATACTCAGCTTCGCATGATGATAGTGTTATCACAGGCTACTTCTTTGAGCTCCATGCTATTGGTGATTTCGTGAATTTGAAAACATATCCAGAAGTGCTCCTTCTATCATTCTTGTCTCCACACCAATCTGAGTCTGAATATCCCACTAAGTCTTCATTTTCATGTTTCAAACATAATGCCATGCCCAATTGTGCCTTGGATATATCTCATGATTCTCTTAACTATCAGTCAATGAGAATGCTTGGATCTCTCCACGAATCTGCTTACCACGCCCAAACTATATCAGATGTCAGGCCTTGTATTGCACAAGTATCTTAGGGAACCAACAACTTGTTTGAATAAGGTCGAATCAACCAGCTCTTCTTCAATTTCTATTCCCAGCTTTGCATTGATCTCCATTGGAATGGTTGCAGGGTTGCAATCAGCCATATTGAATCTTCTTCAGTTTCAGCAAACTCCATGCTCATAAAGTAGCTTAATTTGCCCAAGTCTGTCATTTCAAATTCATCCTTCATGAATTCTTTGAATTCTATAATTGTCTTGTTGCTGCTGCCAGTCACCAATAAGTCATCAACATATAGGCACAACAAGATCATTGCAGGCTCTCCATTCAATGTGGAACGGTTCACATAAACTCCATATTCCATTGTGCATTTGATGAATCCAATGCCATTTAGAAATGAATCAATTCTTTTGTTTCAAGCTTTTGGTGCTTGCTTCAAACCATATAGAGCTTTCTTCAATCTGAGTACTTTATCCTCCTTTCCCTTAATCACAAATCCTGGTGATTGAGAGACATATACCTCTTCTTCCAGCCATCCATTCAGAAATGCAAATTTCACATCAAGTTGGCACATCAGCCATCCCCTAGCACATGCCAGTGTTATCACAAGCCTGATTGTCTCAATTCTGGCCACTTGAGCAAACACTTCGGAATAGTCTATACCTGCTCTTTGTAGGATCCCTTGGCAACCAATCTAGCTTTGTACTTAGCAATTGTTCCATCTGGATTCAGCTTCAACTTGTAGACCTACTTCACTCCAATCTGCTTCTGTTTTTGGGGCAAATCTGTCAATACCATGTTTGATTCTTCTCAATTGCATCGATATCTTCCACCATTGCTTTCTTCTAGGGTCATTTCTTCAATGCCTCTTCAATATTTAAAGGTTTTGCATCAGCAAATAAGACAAAATATACTAAATCTCCACTGCTGTCAACTTCATTGTCATTGTACATTTAAAATTCTTGTAAATGAGTTGGTGGCTTTCTTGTTCTTTGGGATCTGCTTGATTCAACTCTTTCTTCATCTCTATTTTCGTTGGTATGTTGCTCATTTTGTACTTGCAAAGGAATTTATGAAGGGTGGTTTGTGTTGTTGGTTGCTTGCTCCCAGTCCCAGTGTTGGCTGTTGGCCATTTGCTTCTATTTCTAGTTCCAGCTCTGATGTTCAACAATCTTGACATCCTTATTGACCACCACGTTGCCTTTGATAGGATCATACAATTTGTAGGCATTTGTTGGATGATACCCTACCAAGATCATTGCTTCACTTTTGTCCTGCAACTTTCTTCTCTTTTGGTGTGGTACATGTTTAAAACATAGAGCACCCAATGTTCTTAAATGCCCTATTGTTGGCTTTCTTCCACTCCAGATCTCTTCTGATACCTTCTCATTTTTCTTTGTTGGACATTTATTCAGAATATAGACAACAGTTGATGCAGCTTCTCCCCAGAACTTATGTGGCAGTCCCTTTTCTTTTAATATGCTTCAAGTCATGTCTAGAATGGTTTTATTTCTCCTTTCACCTAGGCCATTGTGTTGAGGTATGTAGGGAGCTGTTACCTCATGTTCCATTCCATGATTGACACAAAAATCCTTGAATTCATGTGATGTATATTCTCCTCCTCCATTTGTCCTTAATATCTTGATAGATTCTCCACTTTGTTTCTCCATTTTAACCTTGAAGTTTTTGAATGTCTCTAATGCTTCATCTTTGATTTTAATCAAATAAATCTACAACATTCTACTAAATTCATCAACAAAAGTTATGAAATACTTATTACCTCCTAATGATGGCACTTCAAACGGTCCACATATGTCACTATGCATCACCCCAAGAATGTTCTCCGCTCTTGCTTGCACTTATGATTGAAAAGAAATTCTTGATTGTTTACCTGCCATACATACTTCACACACCTTCTCAGGGATATCAATAATATGAATTCCACTCACCATCTTTTTGACTCCTAGCTGCTGCAAGCTTCTGGAGTTAAGATGGCCAAATCTTGAATGCCACAACCAGTTTTCATCAATTGAGCTTGCTGCCTTCAAACATTGAATATCAACAGTTTGTATGTTGATGACAAAGGTTTTGTTCTTTGAAAGAGGAGCCTTGAGTATCATCTTCTTTTGTCCATCATACACTTCTAAGGAATCGTTCTTCACGATCACCTGAAACCCTTTTTGGATCAGCTGTCCAATGTTCAGCAAATTGCTCTTTATTCTTGGCACATACAATACATTTTCCGTCATTATTGTCTTCCCATTTCTTCTCTTAATCACCATGTTGCCATCTCCCTCAGCTTCCAAGGTTTTATCATCATCAAACCTGATCTTGCTCATTCTTGATGTATCAATATCTACCAACTACTCTTTATGACTTGTCATGTGATTGAAACAACTAGTACCGAGAAAATGTACATGAGATGAAGAATGTTCTTCGTTTGTGGTAGCCATTAACAAAACTGTGTCTGAAAACAGAGAACGTTATCCGTTTGTGACTGAAAACAAAGATCATTCTCCATTTGTGGTTGCCAACAACTAGTCTGCATCTGAGTTTGACGAAGAACATGCTTGAGCAGCACATGCATCATCTTCTTTTTTCTTCTTTTGTTTCCTTCATTTGTCAGCCCAACATTCATATGCAAAATTTCCAAACTTCTCATAGTTGTAACATTGCTCCTTCTTCATGTCAAAGTTTCTTGATTTTCCTTTTGATTTACCACTCGAATTTCCTCCTTTTGACGAAGATTCAAACTTATCTTCAGGTTTCTTGAATTTATTCTTCCTCCATTTCTTTTTCTGGTCTTCTTTCTTGTTGGCATATGCTACCAATGCCTGATTCCCAGAATTAACCCCACTCCTTTTGTCCATTCTCAACTCTCTTGCTTCTAGGGTTCCCGCACCTCTTGAAGACTCAATGCATAAATGTCTTTAGATTTTTCAATCGCACGCACAACATAATCGAACCTGGAATGCAACGATCTCAACATCCTTTCACATAGTTTCTGTTCAGTAAGCTTCTCACCACAGTTATCCATCTGATTTGTGATACTCCTCAATCTTGAAATCAGATATGAAACCTTCTGTTATTCCTCCATCTGCAACAATTCAAATTGTTTTTGTAAGGTCTGCAATTTCAGTTTCTTGACCTTGGTTCCTCCAGAATAACATTTCTCCAAAATGTTCCATGCTTTTTTTGCACTTCTTGCATCAAAAATTATGTCAAACTTGGTTGGTCAAGGCATTAATGAAGAATGAAGATGGCCTTGCAATCTTTCTTCTTGTTTTCTTTAAAATTCAACCTCTGCTCCTCTGTTGGATTGGCTCCCAGATATTCAAAACATTTCTCTATGATTTCTAACACTTCATGAAATCCAAACAATGCTTGAAACTACATTCTCCATCTATCCCAATATTTTCCATCAAAATGTGACATGTGGGCTGGAAAATTTCCATTGTTTGCACTTGAACCCATTCTCACTACACTCGTGTTTGATCCTCACTCTTCCTTCGTGTGTGTCACTCTTTGGGATCAAAACCAAGCTCTGGATTCCACTTGTTAGCATTTGATTTGCAATGGAAATAAAACCAGATAAAAAGGAATGAATGATATGAAAGTGTTATTGTTTATTGAGATGAATATGTTATTTATACATAGCTTATATTACATTGTTTCTAATTATCTTCTACTTAACTAACTAACTAAATAAGTTGTTAGATAGTTAGTTGATTACATACAATCAAACTAACTTGAATTACACAAAACTGAATACAGAGAACGTTTAACGTTCACCATTTTTCTGCCACTCAAAACTAAGAACGTTCTTGGTTTCCAACAATATAGAAAGAGTGGCGTAAGATTTCTCACATTCCCTCCGTAGTTATCCAAGGAAAAATGATCACATGAGTGTCGCTTCCGGGTGAGTCGCTAAAATAATATTAATATTTTGTCTCAGTAGCAGCCTCCAATCTCCATGTAAGTTTGTATACTACTACTATTATTTATTCCAGTCTCTTTTAGTTTGTTGCAGGTAAAAGTATTCCATTTTGGGGGAACATGTATGATTTCAACATGTCTTGCATTCGATAAGAGGTTGTCATGGATGTTGCCCAATTTCCTGTAGTTGATGTCCTAGACCATCAAGATTTAGTCACCAGTTCTTCTACACTTCAGGTTGGTGCCTTTTGTGTATGTGAATGTGTTAAAACTTACAAGACATTATATTAGCAAATTCTCTATTCCATTTTTATAATTAACTGTAAGTTTGCAATCATTCTGGAGGGTCTTGTCAGTTTCTTATATTTGGTTTTAGTTGTATCTTAACTGTGTTGAAATGGGTGTGTTTGTTTTACCTACCAGACCTTTGACTTGGTCATAAGCTCAATGAAGTGGATTTCAATGTAACAGCTTCTTTGGAACCAATATTGAGCACTTTAGAAAATGATAAGTTCTGTTGGATTCTATTTGAACGATTCTGAAATCATAGGATTATGTTCATCCAAAAAACTTATGGAGAAGTTAGTTCTATATTTGTAATTATTTGGAGTATATATTTTCAATTTTATAGGATCTGATTAATAACTTATATTTAGAGATTTATTCCTTTTTTACCTCCTATTTTTAAGCTTGACAACAAGATTTTCTTCCATATATAATGTATATTGAATATTGATTGTATGAATAATACACATAAATTATCCCTAAAACTTTTGTTTACGAGTTCTATATAATGTTGCCGGTGTTATGAATTTTTCTTGTGGTTTAAAACTAGACTCACAGGTAGATTCTGCCTGAAAACACCAATTGCTAACATCCCCCTGCACTCCAAAAATACATGGTCACAAACAGTTTTAACCTTTCGGAACCCTCTCCATTTACTTATTTACGATAATTTTTTAAATATAAACACGATAGGGTAACATTAGGTGGAGTCTGAATATTCATTAAACACCCCAAATCACTCTAAAATGTTAGTAATAGAGAGGATCTATTTTCATGAAGTCTACCCTACTGTGAAGATTGATTTGTGTGCCAACATTGTCCATTCTACTAAGCATCACATCATACAAATTTCCATATAAAGCTTCTGGTGTTGGTCTTGATGGCATGAGACACAGATACCCTGCACTACTTTTTTTTTCTGATGTAGGCTCAATTTCAATTGCCACATTAGCAAAACATCATCTTACTGCCAGTTTTTCTTGTTATGCTCAATTTTGGAATGTTCCAGTTGCTTTCCTAACATAGTGGTTTTCATATTTATTGATAACCTTCGTAAGGGCTTCCTTGATTAGCATTTCTAGCAAGACATTATCATTGATAAATTTGATATAGTAGGCAACCTTGAAAACTTGTAGCACACTACCTTGATTCTTTCAGTGTTGAAAAGCCCAGTTCTTGGAACTTTAGCCTATAGAAGCCACCATCTTTTGCTTTGTCTTCCACTTGTGTTCCTCCCCTACTTACCAAAACTCAGTCTGCATCATCAGCTCCAGTGTCCCCTATCAACCATGACACCTCAAAGATGAAACAGTAAGACTTAATATGTCAGGAAACACAATGAGTCAGTCACCAAAATGGATTTAATCTTATTATTTCATTTTCCATATCATTAAAGTTTTGTTTAAAATAATAAAACTTAAAATTAAAAAAAAATGTAAAACCTTAGAAAAATTAGATTTCCCAAAAATATGCATTGCCACATTACTCAGTTACTTGTCAGCTAATTATTCAACATAACACGAGTACAGATGAGCTTAAAATTTAGTGGTGGAGAAATTTTTGAAATTTAAAATTTAGGGACTATATTTTCAGATTTAGAAATGAGATGACTAAAATCGTAAATCAGTGAAAATAGGGTACAATAAATATATTTAAGCAACATAACATAATTGAGTAGTTGACATACAAAAATTCTTGAATATGCACCTAGTAACTTCCTTAAAAATCTCAAGTCCTACAACTAAAAATGGAAAAACAGCAACAATATCTTTTAGCCAAGATTCGCCAAGCATGCATCAATTGACATCATATATATTTAAACTGACAATCAATCTGAAAGAGCAGCAATATCTTCTATGTCATACATGACAGGTATTCCTAGAAAGTTCTAGTTGACCACTAATACATGGAAATATTGAGAAGATTTTATAAACACAACACTTTAAAATTTTAGTTGAAACTTTATGATACTTTTTCAATGGCACGTGCAATTGTTCTCACCTACACAAATTTTATGAAACTATGATAGCATGGTGAAACAAAGTCAGTTGTCGACCAGACATCAAGTTTTCAAGTCACACAACAATTTACTTAAACCTGAAGCTAAATCAAAGAGAAAATATGTTTCTAACTGTGACATTAATATTTCAAAAAGAGTATGCTGATTGTTAAATTGATAAATAATTTTAGTGATAGAAAAAGAAGAAAAAAACTAGAGACAAGTGCAAGATAATCGTATTATCAAGAGTCAAGACTGACCTGGATACTCATGTGATTATTTTGTTGTTGATAACTATGCAGGGAATGTAAGCAATCTTGCGCCATTCTTTCCCTCGCTTCCTCCGCCAACTTGCTTCAAGTAATGGACATTGAGAGATACTGAGTACAAAAAGAGAGGAAGGCAATCCCTGTTCTGGCAGCGATTTGAGATTGTCACAGAATGAACACTCAAGATTTTGGAGAGAGGTGAGATGGCGAAACCACTTTCCATCCAAGCATTTAATGTCATACAATAAAGAGATGTGTAAGGATATGACAGAAGCAGGTAGCAATGGTACTTCCACTTTCATGAATGCATTCATGATGTCATCACCCCAAATGTGCAACTCGGAGAGACAAGTGAGACGTTCCAAACCCCACTTGGTTATATTTGTGTTGCACAAAATCCCTCCAACAGTGAGTTCTCTTAAAATGATGGGCAAACCCTCTTTGGCAAAATGTTGCAGATTTGGAAGGTCAACTATTCTTAATTCCTGAATGTAAGGGAAAGTGTCAATTGGTTCTGGAAGTGAATGAAGCTTCTTACACCAACATACCTCGAAGCGAATGAGGTTAGGAGTGGAAAATCCACTTAGGGAAAATGACGCCAGCTCATCACAATGCCATATCGTGATACTTTGAATAAATGAGAGACTCTGGGAGTCATCTTCTTCTGCAATGAAAATTGATTTGAGATTTTTACAACCGGATATATGAAGATTTTTTAGGACTGGGAGAGAGCCCAAGGTAAAAGATGCCATTGAGTTGCAACTATAGAATATTGTTATGTCCTCGAGGGGTGAGTAATTGGGCAAGGACTCACAAGGAAGGAATTCTAGATTCTCACAATCATGGATAGTGAGAGATTGTAAGGTTTTGGGTAAACCGTGTCTTGGAAAAGACATTAGAGAGGGAAAGCCAACTAAGGTCAATTGCCGAAGAGAATTAAGAGGATACCATTTCAATTGGATGATTTGATTTGCTGAGTGCCCTGACTCCAGTAATAGATCACACGACCTTAACTCAAGTGCAATTAAGGAAGGAAGGTTGCGGGGTACATTTCCTTTGAGTATGGGACATGTTTCCAGAGACAAATTTCTTAGATTTGGAAACTCTATAGCTGCACCTCCAATCAAGTTCCATTCCTCCCACTTAGGCATCTCCTCAAAGTCTAGAGTCTCCAAGGAAGGAAACGGTTGAAATGAAGGAAAACTACCACTTCCATAGAATTCAGAACCAACACTCTTTATTGATTTCATACTAGAAATTGTGAGTTTTTTCAAACCATGTAATTGTCCAACGGGTGGGAGCAATGAACAATGATCACAACCACTTATGTGCAAATACACCATGTTGTTAAATAAGGAATCACCCAACCAATTCGGAAAGCTTGTTCCACCATAACCTTTGATGGTGAGATTCTTCAAATTTGTTGAAGGTTGAAGTTGTTCAAGTACAAGAGCTTCAATTTGTGAACTTTGACTAGTAGTGTCATTGCTGCCATGTGGAATCCACTGTAGTTCCAAGTTGTCAATTTGTTCTTTCATCTTCAAATTTGCTTCAAAAGCATCAAAGGGGTCATTAATATTTTGTAGCTTTGAGATGGAAAGGTTTCCCTTTAGATGGGGAAATTTTCCCAACTCTCTAGCCTTCAATCCATCACGATGATTGCTAATAGCAAAATCAGACAAAGTTTGAAGATTTTGTAGTCTGGCTATTTGCACAGGAATCTCCTTCAATTGAGTACCTCTGATGTCAAGGTTGCGTAGATTAACCAATTTTCCCATTTCTTCAGGCAATTCAATGAGACACAAACAACCAAACAACAACAAGGTCTGCAAATTGTAGAGGTTGCATGTTACAGATGGAAGCCTTTCAATAGCAGTGTTAGAGAGATTTAAGTATCGCAAACTTATCAAATTTCCAACAGAGTTGGGCAACTCGGTTATACTCGTGTAGTTTGACAGCGACAACACGCGTAACTGTTTCATTGCTGGCAACAAATCACGTAATACCCTATCCGATATGGAATAGAGCAACCACCCCGGTTCTTGTAGTGGCAAGGCCAAGAAGGTACGTAGACCTTTAAGTCCATATAATTTATCAAATTTGTTGTATGAGTCATATTTCTTTCTATTGTATGACAAATGGCGTACCTTATCATTTAGTTCATGTTCGTCTAACTTGATACAATACGGAGATGAAACCATTGTAGCTAAATCATTGATGAGGTTGTGCATTTCATAGAATTCTTCCCCATCAATAGACCGTCGACGTATTAGCGACCTTGACACTAGTTCATCAAAGTATTCTTCTCCTACTCT
>NC_021164.2:6512156-6520803 GCF_000331145.2 Cicer arietinum | reverse complement strand
CTTTCCCAACTTTTCTGTCTTTTGGACTTATGTACTAAGCCTTCGGCAATCCACAATTGAACTACCATATTTTTTTTTAAGATGGAATTCTTTGGAAAAATTGAGCAATAAGCCAAACATCTTTTTAAAGGAGCAGGAAGATAATGATAGCTAGATAGAAGAACTGGTTGCACCTCAACATTTGGCAAATTCCAAATATTACTCTTAAGTACATCATTCCAATCATTCCTTGTCAACTTTGTGCGCAGAAGACCCCCAAGTGCTACAGCGGCTAATGGTAAACCATCACATTTTTTAGCAATTTCTTTCCCAATTACTTCTAGATTGGACTGTAGCCTGTAGTTACTTGCTCCAAATGCATGTTTGGAAAGTAAAGACCAACATTCATCACTTTGCAAGGGTGTCAAATAGTGGATAGGAAGAAAAGTTTGTGTGGCTAGTGCAACTCTTTCATCTCGTGTTGTGATGATGATCTTACTTCCCATTTCCCCAACATTAAATATGTCCTTGAGATTGTTCCAATCCACATAGCTTCCATCCCACATGTCATCCAGTACTAGCAAAAAAGTTTTATGATTTAAATTTTGCTGCAATTGCACTTGTAGATTATTCAGGTCACTGGTATCGGTTCTTCTTGAGGTGACAAATTCAGTATGTATGGTAGTATCAATTGATTCTAAAGTAGCAGATTCCAAAAGGGTTTTAGTGACCCGAACAATATCAAAATCTTTCGAGATATATGCCCACCCTTTCAAATCAAATTTCTCATTTACTTCTGGATCATTGTAAAGAAGTTTAGCAAGAGTCGTTTTACCCACACCTCCCATCCCCACAATGGAAATCACTCCTATTTTGTTGCCATCATCCCTAGCATGCATCAAAAATTCTTTAAGTTTTTTTCTGTCACAATCTCTGCCATAGATAGCAGATTCATCTACCACAGAACTTGTAGGAGTTCCATTCCAAACACGACACGAAGCACCTTCTTTCAATCCTAGTAAGTGTCCTTTCCGTGCAAAGCGTTCCAATCTTTCAAATAATCTTTGAATATCAAAATTGATCAATCCATAAGACTGTTTGAAACTAGAAGAAAGGATGTTCCGCACCTTATTTACTTTGCTTCTTAATGCCTCAGTATTGATTTTATCTAACAAATCATCAGCTTCAAAGACAACATCCCTCAGGTTATCCAGCCATTGCTTGACAGCTGGATTGGTGATTTGTTTCTCCTCGGCATCATTTAGTACAGCTTGAAGACTCAACAATGTTAATTTTAGATTTTCCAAGAGCAAAACATCAAGCTTCTTGCTCCTAAAGAAATTCACAAACTCAGTAGAAATTATTTTTTCCAGCAACACCTCTACAAAAGCTGATAGGAAAGCTTCTGCAACAACAGTTGCCATTAAGTTCCTTGCTAGAGTCTGAGAAGAGAAGAGTAATAATTGGTTTACAAGGAAAGCAGTTTGCAGTCAACTCTTGCTTCTCTCAATTTTTGTTATTCTATGGATCAGTTGTTCAATAGAAAAAGCATATTATCACTCATGCACCATTTACTGTATTGGATAAATCATAAATGCATTCTACAAGTGGCATTATTTGGTTTAAATTGATGGTTTCTTTTATAATAAAGACATCTCGTATTTTGTTCATTTAGTTATTATTATTTTTTATTTTTTATTTTTGTTAAAAGTCAAACATGATGCATTCAACATAGACTACGCACGCCAAGAGAGTAAAAGATAAATACAAAATAGTCTAAACCATAAAAAGTTACCAACTAAAATGGTGGAAAAAACAAACAAATTACTATTAAAGAACCCGTCAAACTCAAACACCCATTTGCTTGAGCATACAGCTGATGAAATTCAAAACAAAATTTTTCACATGTGTTCTAAAGTCATCCCAAGATAATAACTTAATGCTCTCAAAGATGATTTAGTTATTACAAAGATAATTTAGCAGGATTGAGAAATTGTTCATTAGAAAATTGTGTAATTCATGTATTATTTCCTCTGTCCTAGATTGAGTTTCACATATTCTTTCACACATTTATTTGATTCATTATTTCACATGAACCATTCTGTGTTAACTATTGTTAAAAGACGCAAAGTAGTGTATTAAAAATTTTAGAGGGTGCACAAAAATATTAAAGGTTAAAATAGTTTTTGTTCCTTATAAATATACTAAATTTTGTTTAATTTATCTAAAAATATTCTTTAAATAATAGTATTTCAAATATTTTATGTCAACAATTTTAGGCCTTATTTATAAATTAATTTATATGTATAGTCTGAATTTTTGAATAATTTTTGCATGCATGTTTAGAATATTATAAAAATTATTTCTACAATAATTTATAATTTTTTAACAAGAGATAAATTAAATATGATTTTTCAAATCTTTTAGTGTTTAAAATTCATATTTAATTTATATTTAATTCATTTTTTGTTAAAAAAAATTAAATTTTTGTAGGAGAGATTCTTATAATGTTCTAAATATGTATTGAAAAAACATTCAAATATTACAATGATACTCATGAACTGACCTTAAAATCAAAGATTAAAATTGTTTATAGGAAACATTTGAGAGACCATTGTTTTAAAAAAAATTAGAAAAATTAAAAACGAAATATAATATATTTATAAGACTAAAAACTTATTTCACCCAAATATTAATTTGGGGATAAAACTAAAATAAATTAATTAATATTATAATAAAAATATAAACTAACACTTTTTTATTAACAAAAATTTAGAATGAGTGGATGATACTTCGGTTCAAAAAATTGATACTAATTTTAAGATATTACATTCTTATGTTAAACATAGTGGGGGTTGGGGTAGTTTGACCAATGTGGTAGACATTCAAAACTAAAACTCACACATAAAATAAGGAAATTCGTTGACTTACATTATTTTTATATAATTAGTTGTTTTTTGTGCAGTTTGTTAAAGCCAAAAAATTTCTTTTATACATTTAATAAAGAGAGATTAAATGGTTAAATATTTATTAAACGAGTATTATAAAAAAGTGGATATGAAAAACATAGGAGATGGATGATAAATAATTGCTTAATGACGGCTAAATATTTGGTGTATTTCATAAGGATGCAATCAATTACGCTAACCAATTTGATAGTTTTTTTTTTTATGCGGTCGTGTAACACGTCAAGTAATTAATTTAGTTTGGTTTGCAGTGATATGAGCAATTTGAAAATCAAGAAATGAGGCGATTTTTCGTTCGCATCTTTTGAATGCAAATCTTATTATTGAGCATGCCAAATTTTTAGCATAGAGGTGGATCAAATTGCATGTAAAAGAATTTTGTTAGAGGTATAACCAATGGTGCTCTCAACCCTTAGAGTACATTGACATCGCTTATGGTTAATTGTTTTACTTCTTGTTTGAGTAATTTAGTTTATATTTCTGATCTGTTTTGACATACAGTAGAAACATTGTAAAATTTATTTTGTTTTTGCTTTAAACACTTCTTGTGCTTAGAATGGTTCTTGAATATATTTATTTTATACTTGTTCAAAAAAAAATTTATATAAAAATATATTTTTATTGACATTGAAAATGATAAACTCATTCAGTGTTTGATGAATATGAAAAATTATAGAGGATAGTTATGATTAGGAGTGTTCATATATGAACCAATAAAAAAAATTAAAAACCGCACAAAACTGAATATTATTAAATGTGTTTGGATTTTCTTTTGTGAAAATCATTCAAATCGGATCGAATTTCATATTCATTTCTACAAATTGAACCAAACCACGTTTATAAATTTTAATACTTTTTATTTTATTTTATTAGTATGGAATGTTATATTAAAATATTATTTGTTAGTTAGTTTCAATTAGTTTTTGATAATTCCTATTTGTTTAATATAATATATATTTATTACTATTTCATATCATTCAAATATAATTAATATTTATGTTATTCCATAATATTAATTACATTATTTTATTTCAAACTTGTTACATTAATGTTGTTTTATAATATTATTATTAAAATAATATTTTTATAAATTATAATTTGGATGAACTGAAAATCAATCTAATTTAAATTACGTTAATTTGAATTAGATAAAAAAAAAAAATTATGTCATCCAAACCGAACAAAACTGCAAATATTTTGATCTTTAAATGAGATGATTTTTCTCTCAAAATTGATCCAAACCACACTACCAACACCCCTAATTGCAATGAATATTTTTGTTTTAAAATATAATTATTTATACTTTTAATTTTGTAAATTTATATATATGTTGACCTCACTATACAAAATTTCTGAGTGAATACCTATTTTAAGATGATTATTCCGTCAAAAACGATAAAAGAATTTGTTTTTTTTTATCAAAAGAGATGATATTTATTGATTTAAATTGTAGAATAAATGAATGTAATATAAAATTAAATTTATTATAAAAAAAAATCTAAAAACAACCTTACAATATAAGGACAATATGCATACTTGAAAGGTATTGTGGATTTCTTTTTTTTTTTTTTGTGTAGGTCGCATTCATTATAAATAGGAGGGAGTAAATTTTATGTTACACAAACTCAGTAGGGTCATATGTGAAGTTTCAAGGAATTTTTATGAAAATAGCCATATGTAAGTTCACTAGTCTCCACTATCCCTGTGAAATAACGTATAAAAAGATTACATCTCATCTTAATGTCCAACTAATTAATCATCAATATTCAAATAAGTTTATCATGGAAAGTTTCATTGATGTGATGTAGTGTGTCTATAGGTGTTAGCAATGCAGTTTGATTTGGTTATGAGACAAAATTATCTAATCTGAAATTTAAAATATTTATAGTTCGATTTGATTTAAATATTTCTATAAAAAAAAAATCGATTTGATCTAATTTGACACTTTAATTTGGATCAATTTCCAACTATTCAAATTATTAAATGTAAAAATCTAATTTAATACTTACATTGAAAAACCATATGCACTAATGATACATATATTATCAATTATGACAATAGGCCAAAAGGTCCAAATTTAACAAGCCACAAGTTCGTGGCAAAAATTCATGACCATAGGCATTTTAGTTCTGTACATTAGAAAAAAGTTCTGGACAGTAAGTATTTTAAAATTAAAATACTAAAATAAAATTCTAGACATTAAGCATTATAACAATTCAAGTGACTAAAATTTAAATACAAATGCTAAAATTCAACTACATTAAATCCAAAATTAATCAAAGAACCAAAATTTTAGTAGTAGGAATAAAAATATTAGGTTACTAAATTAATTCTTGTGGTTTAATTTGGTTTGGTTGAACTATAACTATTCAAAAAGGCATTGAAGTGATTGGTTCTTGCTTGCACATTGTGACCCAAATAAATTCGAAAATAATGTTTTTTTTTTTTTGCGGTTTTTAATTATAAATCAATTTGTGTTTATTTTTAGATTGGTTTGGATCCGAACATCCTTAATATATACTACATTTGTCTTACATGTAATCCTCTTATAAAAAAATTGTTTTTATATAAGAATTTTTTAAATTACAAAAAATATTAATTAGCTTTTTTTTAAATATCCATAATTAAATATAAAGAATTAAAAGACTAATTACTTTTTGTTAATAATTGAAGGATATTTTTCGAGAAAAAAAAAAGTATATTTTTATTACTAAATTAAATATAAAAACTATTTTTCTTAATGGATGAAAGGGGTTTTTTAGAGACAAAGATAATATTTCTATTCATTACTTTTGCTTTATTGGCTTGGGTGAAAACAATCTCCCTAACGTATAAGAGTTTCTTTAATTTGCATGTACCCATATAAGTCTTCTTTGCTTCCTTCAAGTTTTAAAAAGATGCAATCTACCTTCATTCTAATGGTTGTGCCACATTCAAAACAAAATTGTAGTTTTTTCTTTTTTTAACCATGAACAACTAGCAAGAAAAATCTCTTAGCTAACTCTCAATTTCAATCTCAGCATGTTTTTTAACCAATCTAATAATCTATCACGATGTAACCCTTTTTCATTAGGAGCAAAGAGAGATCAAAACTTATAAAATATGATGATACAATTTGTGAAGTGGATACAACTTAAGCATAATTGCAGAGACAATTTATTAAATGATAAATCTCATAAGTGACAACTTGTTCTATGTTTGATAGTTATTTTGAAATTTTGATCAATAAAAATGTATTTCATGCATGATAGTTCAATCTCATAAATGATAATTTGTCTCGTGTATAATAGTTATTTTAATATTTTTATTAGTAAAAATAGTTCTCGTTTATGATAATTATTTTGAAATTTGTATGAGTCGCAACTTGTCTAATGTATGATAGTTCAATCTTATAAGTGATAATTTGTCCCGAGTATGATAATTATTTTGAAATTTTTATCAAGGAGAACTTGACCCTTGTATGATCGTTCAATCTCGTCATTGACAATTTGTCTAATATATGATAGTTCAATCTCATAAGTGACAATTTGTCCCGAGTATATTATTTTGAAATTTTTATCAAAGAGAGCTTGACCTTTATGATCGTTCAATCTTGTCATTGACAACTTGTCTCATGTATAATAATTATTTTAAATTTTTTATCAGTGAAGACTTGTTCTTTGTATAATAGTTCAATCTCATAAGTGACAACTTCTCTCATGTATGATAGTTATTTTAAAAAATTTATAAGTGAGAATTGGTCCCTTGTATGATAGTATATATCTGGTTTCGAATATAAACAAAAAAAAAACAAAAATAACTAGTCTTTCTTGGTCCAAAATATAAGCAATTTTTAACAATCTTTACTATATTAAATATTATTTTTCTCATGATACAATTCATTTAATTTAAATTTTTCTACTCCAATTTTTAATGTCATAATTAATGCATTTATGCTTACAAAGTATTCTAAGGGTAACTTTGGAAGTTGATTTATTTATTTTCCATTTCCAATAAAAATTGGTTGATTCCTTAATATGTGTGTATCAATTTTTTTTTTGTTGCTTAAATACAAAATTAGGGGGAGTAGTTATTTTGAAATTTATATAAGTGAAAATTTGTCTCGTATATGATAATTTAATTTCATCAATTATGACTTGCTTCATGTATAATAATTATTTCAAAATTTTTATTAGTGAAAACTTGTCTCATGTATGATAGTTCAATTTCATAAGGGCAACTTGTCACATGTATAATAAGTATTTTGAAATTTTTATCATTGTGAATTATCTTTATAAGAAATACAAACATGAAAAATTACACATTTATTCTATGCGTAATTTATACATGAAGTAGATGTTTAAGAAATACAATATTAATGAAATTTATATGGACATTGGTTTCGTGTATGATCATATTGTAATTAATTGACCAGTGACAAACAATTGTCTCATGGATGGTTTATGCAAAAAATTATAATTAGACTATTATAAAATTTTTTTACAAACTTTGATCTAGAAAATATTTAAGAGGTGCACTACTAATAAAATACACATTTCTCTTTTAAATAATTGATTCATGAATTACCGTTATTTAACTAATTGATGACAAATATTAATTTATCTCATGTATAAAAATCATATATACACGCACATGTTAATTTTATTTAATTAAGTTATTTTGTTTCTAACAATTAAATATCTATTGAGCTTAATTTCAATGCTTATTTTAATACCTCTAGTCACAAGTAGGATTAGGAATAAGTCGAATTTGGGTTCAGTTCGGCGTGACTCGACTTGATAAGAATTGGTTCAGGTCAAAATTCAACTTGATTTTGTCATGAACTTTTTCGAATCAACTTGATAGTTTGAATGAAATGAACCAAAAGACAAAAAGAAAAAAAACCTTAAAGGAACAAATGGTTCCTTCAACTTTAAATGAAAATATTAATAAAACACACTAAAGCCCATATAATTTAAACTAGCCTTTAAGATCAATTTTCTCATTACTCTTAATTATCTCATGTGTTGGTGGTGCACTCCTTATATAGGAGAAGATGGTAGTGTAAAGGAGTATATTTTATATATGAGACTTCAAATAATGAAGTTGAAGAGAGTTCTTTAAGTATTAGATTTCTAAGTGTAAACATAACTAACTAAATAACCAACTTTGAGTAAAAAAACAACACTTAAAACAATTTTATTTACCTTCATGGTATAAATAGAATTTTATACATTATTTCAAACTTTTGAATGATCCAAATTTTATCTCAAAATATTATCATCGGAAGTGGTTGGTTTGAGCAACAAATGCTATATATCACCTTAGGTTTATTGACGATTTGTTTACTATGTTAGAGACCGAAATTCGAATAAATAATGAAGTTGTGTGTCTTTTTAGTAGCTTTCAAATGATTTAAAAAATATCATAAATTAATTTTTGTGTACGACTCCCAAGTCAGATTTATTTCATACAAAACTAAATTATATAAAGAGATAAAAGATGATGCACTATCACTATAAACTAATTTTATACTGATAGTGAATAAGAACCCTTGATTTTATCATGTTACTAAATAATTATAATTGTCATTAAGTAACCACTCAATCAACGGTTTAGATTGACTGTTGGTATAAAATGTTTTACACTAACAGTGCATGTTCGTTAAAATCAATATATATATATATATATATATATATATATATATATATATATTCTCGAGT
>NC_021164.2:6497869-6512048 GCF_000331145.2 Cicer arietinum | reverse complement strand
TGGTTCATGAACTAAACCTAATGAACGAGTTATCAAATCGAGAACTATTTTTAAATTAATTCGGTTCATTTTCAGCACTATTTGAAGGCATGTTTTCTTTTTTACAAGTGGTTAAATATATATTTAATCACTATAAAATTTTAACATTTTTTAATTCATATAAATATTTTTTTAGTTTAATTGTATTTTGATCGCTTAAGTATTGTGATTGTGTGATTTTTACTATCTAGTTTTTTTTAACAATTTTGACCCCAAGTTTAGTCATTTTTCTAACTTTGTAGACCGTTATCAATTTTGAAATATTTGGCGCATACATGACAACTTTTAATTAGAAATCACAATATTTGGGGTCAAAAGTGAAATTATGTATATTTTCTTAGTTTATAATATCCACAATATTTTCACTTAACAATATTACTCCTATTAAATCAAAATAAAACGAGATGTTATAGGAATGCTACCAAACTTTATAGATATACTTTGTGTGTTAAAAAAAGAAACGAGTTCAAAATTTAATTTTTAGGTCTATATTTCTATTAATTTAGTTTATTGAGTTTTCGCCGCTTCAAAATTCATATTTAAGTTATCATTTGCGGATGAGATGTTTATAATGCTCTAAATATGTTTGTAAAAATTCATTTAAAAATTTCAATGTTATACATGAGTTGACTTAAACCATATATGGACTAAATAAAATTGTTAAAATTTTATAAATACTAAAAATATATTTAATCCTTAATTAATTAGATGTGTTGCTGTTTCCCTGAGTGCATGTTCATACCACCAAATCCCAACATTTGTTTCAAGTGTATGTAGACTTAAAATTTGAAGTTCTTGAAGAAATATTTCTCAAATTTTTTAGAGGACAATGTTGTTTGCTACATATTGGTATATATGTACAACAGAAATCTCTTTCGATTAAGGGGAAAAAAAATGTTGATTATTCTATTTACGATAGAAATAGTGACATAAAATACTTAAAAGAGTATCTTTTGTAGAAAATGTAGTGTTGGTGGCAGTATAGTAAGAGTGATTTCCCTAGCTAAACTCTTTTATAAATAGTGAGTTTATATCTTTAAAGATTTTGATATTGTCATGGTCAGTAACATTGTTGTTAGGAGCAAGTTCTAAAGCGAATGATCCAAATATCTTACGCGTTTTACAACATGAATAGTGTTAGAGCGAAGGAAATAGCTTCGTACGACCCAGATCTATGTCGTTAGCCATTTCGATTCGTTACACTGTTTCGACCTGTTTTCGACCCGGTTGTAAAAACCCTAGCTCTGGCTCGTTTTGCACCTCTTCGCCTTCGTATTCCGCTTGTTTCCCATAAAGAAAAGACACACGCACGAGGATTTAAAGGCAGCAACAACCAACACGAGGATTTGAAGGCAACAACTGTTTGTTTCGTTTTTTGTTCGTATTCTTCATTGTTCCAATTTTTTTTCTGCTCTACAACTTAAATTAAATGATTCACTTTCAGATTTCCTCCTTTTATTTCTTCTATAAATTCTTCTCGTCTCTACAACTATTCTCAATCTCATATCTGAAACTCTCCTCAATCCTGTTCGTTGCAATATGCAATTTTTCTTGTTGCCTCACGATATCAATCATGTCTACGACTACATCTGTTCCTGTTGCCTATAGTTCTGGTTCTGCACCTTCCAAAGTGCAACAAAATGCATAAGAAAGCATAACTGATATAACATGGAAATATAATGTATCTGTTGATGAAGGAACCAGAAAAATAAAATGCAATTATTGTGGAAAAACATTTATTGGAGGAGTGTACAGACTGAAACACCATTTGGCTGGTACGCAGCTTAACGCTATTGCATGTGATATTGTACCTGATGATGTGAAGAAAAATATGTTTGAACTTGTAAAATCCTTGAAAGATAAATCATTGAAGAAAATAGAAGAGAATGATACAGATAATGTAAAAGGAAAAAGGTTATTAGAAGAGGATGAGAATGTTACCCCTGTAAAACTTTTCAAGAGAAATGTAGTAAGTACTCACGTCACCATCAACAACATTTTTAAGAAGAATTTGAAAGAAGAAGCGTGTCTAGAAATAGCTTTATTCTTCTACAATAATGGCATAGCCTTTAATGTGGCAAAGAGTGATGAATTTGAAAGGATGTTGGAGATGGTTTCAAGACATGGCCTTGGTTTTAAGCCACCTTCCTATCATCAAATCAGAACAAAGTACTTGAAGCAAAAGGTGGAGGAGACAACTAAGGTCATTGAAGAACACAAACTTACTTGGAAGAAGACATGTTGTCCTATTATGAGTGATGGGTGGATGGACAAAAGATGAAGGACACTTTTGAATTTACTAGTTAACAGCCCTAAAGGTACTATTTTTTAAAAAATCAATATATGTTTCTCATATAATAAAAATTGCCGATAAAATATATCAAATGATTGATCAAGTAATAGAAGAAGTTGGAGAAGAAAATATCGTGCAAATTGTGACCGACAATGCAGCAAATTACAAAGCTACTGGTGCAATGATAATGTTAAAAAGGAAGAGGCTCTATTGGACACTGTGTGCAGTATACTGTATTGATCTCATGTTAGAGGATTTTGAGAAAAAGATAATAATTAATCATGAAACAATTTCAAAGGGTAAGAAAATTACCCAATATATATATATATATTCAAAGGGTTCTCTAATTTCTTTATTACAACATTTCACCAAAAGAAAAGATTTGGTGAGACCAGCCGCTACTTAATTTGCAACATCTTATCTAACTTTGGATTGTCTCATGGAGAACAAAGGATCATTGATAAGAATGTTCACATCTAATGAATGAACATCAAGCAAGTTTGCAAAAACTAGTGAATGGTAGTATGTTGAAGAAGTGATTATGGATAAAGAGTTTTGAAAAAAAAGCTTGCAATTTGCTTAAAAGATGTTTATCTACTAATCAAAGTGATTCGTTTAGTGGATTCATATAAGAAACACGCAATGAGGTTCATTTATGAGGCTATGGACCAAGCTAAGGAGAGAATCCAATATATGAGGCAATGGACCAAGCTAAAGAGAGAATCCAAAGTTGTCTTCAACGGTGTTCAAAGAAGGTACTACTATTTCTACAAGTTATGTTTTTGCAAATTATGCATTTGGCCTTCAAATTCTACATAATGTTTATGTTTTGCAATGCACAATGTTTCTATAAATTCTACATTTTATTTCAGGCCTAAAAGTAATTTAGTTGTTTTTCCATTATTTAGTTTCAAGCCTGTATAGGATATCATTAATGAGAGGTGGGATAAACAACTCCATCGGCCTTTACATGCGGCAGACTACTACCTTAACCCTTAACTACATTACAGCCCTGGATTTAAAGCTGATTATGAAGTAAAACGTGGGTTATATGACTGTTTACAAAAGATGGTGGGAGACGTTGAAGAAATTTGCAACATTGATGCTCAACTGGAAGATTTCAAGACACAAGCAATGTTTTTGGGTAGTCTGATAGCAAAGGCTGCACTTAAAACCAAAACTCCATCACAATGGTGGGAATCATATGGGGATGAGCATCCAAAACTTCAAACTTTTGCAATTCGTGTGTTAAGCTTAACTTGCAGTTCATCTGGATGTGAGCGGAATTGGAGCGCCTTTGAGATAGTAAAAATTACTTTAAATTTCACTTTGAAAATTATCCACAACTTGCTATATACCAATGGAGTTTGTATCTATTAGGTCCACACAAAGAGGAGAAATCGTTTGAAACAAAAGACAATGAATGATGTTGTGTTTGTGATGACAAATTCAAAATTAGTTAAGTAGCAAACTAGAAATGTGGTAGAACATAACCTTGATGATCTTGAATCTGATGATGAATGGATCGTAGATAATAATGAAGGTTCAACTGAGAATGACATTTTAGATTTCACAATAGAAAATGAGGATTTAGAATTTGACAATCAAAATGAAGAAGGGAATGGAGTTGAAGATACTACCCCTCAAGATGATTTGGAGATTTACAACCTTGATGATAAATTTGATGGAGAAGGAGATGAATATTGTATGGAAGATGTTGGTTTTGATCACAACGCCTTGGATGAATTGCTAAATTAAAGTTTTAGATGTTGTTAGATGATGGTAATAGATTTTTTTTTTTTGTTTAAAACAATGGTAATAGTCTTTTATGTTCAACTTGTGATTTTTTATTGAACCAATGAGAATTTTTATGTTAAGGTTATTTTTCTTTATTTTATGGTATAGTTTTGTCAATTTTGTGAGATCTTAAGATCCACTTTACGATCCTACTATCTACGCTTTTTCCATACCCTAAAGATCTTAGGTAGGATCTAGAGTTTGACAATCTTGGTCAATAAAACTCTTCTTGAATTTGTCACTATAAAAGCAACAAATGATAATAACATGAATATTCTGCAAGTGCAATTGCAACAAAGTTTTGCCGTAAAAAGTTTTTGTTAGCATTGAATGATATATTGGATGAAAATTATGTTGATAGGGGTGATCTAAAAGACATCTTTAATGCTGGGGATTTCCTAAGTAAGATCATCATCACTACAAGGTTTGTTGATGGGAAATAATTTATGAAATGCACGACCTCGTGAATGATTTAGCTACAATGGTTTCATTTCCATATTGTATAAGGTTGAATGAACAAAATCCCCGTGAAATTATTGAAAAGGTTTGTGATTTGTCATTCACTAAAGGTGAATATGACTCACACAACAAATTTGATAAGTTGGTCGGATTAAAAAATCTACACAATATCCTAGCCTTACCTTTTCTAAGACAATAGTCTGATTGTTAGCTATCAAACATAGTATCACGTAACTTGTTGGAATCATATTAGTTTTATATTTAGAGTTTTGATGTTAACAAAAATATTTTATGAGAATAATATCTTTTCACAAAGTATGAAAGAAGATTCGTGTTTTTAAAGACAATCTTAAAGAAGATTTGATTTAGATTTATAATTGAAGAAAATCTTTGACCAAGTTGAAAAGAATATATGATCAACATCTTATCTACAAGAATATATGCATTATTTACAAGAAGATTTGACCAAGATTTATCACAAGAATATATGAATTATTTACATAAAGATTTGATTAAGATTTATCTACAAGAAAATATGAATTATTTACAAGAAGATATGATCAAGAATTGTTTACAAGAAGAAAATCTGACAAGAAGAAACACTGACAAAAAGATAGACTTATTATATGAAAAATAAATAATTCAAATTTTGACAAATGACAAAATATTAATTGGACTTAGTCATACTCCTACTTGTGAAAGTTCAAGAACCAGTCCAATACTATGTTCCAGCCCATATCAAAGAAAACAATAGGAAGGAAGTTTCATATGGACAATTTGCAAAAGCAATCTTAACAAAATACAAAAAGTATCAATATGAAGAATTTACAAACCCAATCTTAACAAAATACGAACAGTTTCAATTTGAAGAATTTACAAACTCAATCTTAAAAAAATTAGAACAATGTCAATCTAAAGAATTTACAAACTCAATATGAACAAAATACGAACATAATCAATCTAGGAGAACTGCTCATATTGGATTTAGAAATAAAGAATTAGCTAAAGAACATATTATAAAAAATATCTTGTTCAAAATTATTTTTGAATAAGATCATTATTGTTTAAGCTAGAAATGAAGATATAATTCACAATTAAACAAGGACTCTAATTTTATCTATAAATAGATACTCAAGGATGAAGAAGAAGATCATCAAAAAAATAAGAAAAGAGTAGAAGAACTTAAGCTCAAAATTCCAAATTCGTCTTAGAGTTCAAAGAGAGGAACACTTGTTCGAATGAGAAATATTTTCTGAGTGTTTTTCTTAAAGTGTGATAGTCATTGTTATAATCAGCTTGTTAGAAGCAATTACTCAAGTTCCAAACCTTTTTATTCAAACCCGATAGTGGTTTTAGTGTGCCTTCAACAATTTGAGGTTGTCATATTGTGTGGAGAAGGCTTGACTGGTAGAGTCAAGATGTGTGTGTTTCTCAAAAGTATAGGACTGTCAGGCTATTTGGGAAGACTGGCTTAGAGGATTAGATGTTTTGTAATTCAAGTTATTGAATTAGTGCATTAAATCCTTCTAAGTGACGGGTCTGGATATAGTCAATTTAGTGGTGAACCATGATAATTTACTTGTGTCACTTTATTCTTGCACTTCTTAGTTTTGTTATTGCTTCTACACGAAGTAAATCATCAAGTTTGAATTAGTTTAATCAAATAATGAAAAAATTATCAACTTAGGCAAACACAATTCAACCCCCTTATCGTGTTTGCACCTTCAATATTTAATGTTGGGGATCTAGAAAGTAAGATCATCATCACCACAAGGTTTGTTTATGGGAATCAATCTATGAAATGCATGACCTCATGAATGGTATAGCTACAATGCTTACATTTCCATATTGTATAAGGTTGGATGAACAAAAGCCCCGTGAAAGTCTTCAAAATATTCGTGATTTGCCATTCACTAAAAGTGAATATGACTCGCACAATAAATTTGATATATTCATTTTTTGTATTAATGATTATGAAGGCAGAAATCTTTATTTATATATCTTTATTTATATATATATATATATATATATATATATATATATATAAGAAAATAAAAATATATAGCTAAAAAAAAATGAGACTCATTTTGTCTCGTCATCTCATAAAACCACAATTATAATAACATTAGAGTAAATAATACATATTTAATTAATTAATAGAATAAAAAATTCATATTGTTTTCTCTGGTTGTTATGATGCAGAAAGAAAAAGACAAAACTTTGAGTTTAAAACAGAATCATGAAAACGATATTCTACAGAATCAGAGACATATAGAGAAACATTAGCTCATCCAAAACCTACTTTATTTTTTAAGCATAAACAAAGAACTAACACACTCAGATAAAAATAATTGTTTTTTAAAAATGTAAATGTATCAGATAGGCAGAAGAACTCAAATTATGAGCAAAGAAAATAAAACATCAAACATGAAATTAATGGGGAAACAAATGCAGAGCAAGAAAGCAATTAAACAAGTAAAAAAATCTATAAATACATCTTCATTAAATTTCAAAGGGATGAGGGAAAAATCTAACACTAACAAAAAAAACACATAAAACAAAGAAGAAGAAGAAGAAGAAAACATAGTAGTTGCAAAGAAAAACAAACAGAAGAACAGTTAAGGAATTTTTTTTTTCTCTTGACATCATAATTGTTCTGTTTTTTTATTTATTTAAAGTTTTGATTTAAAATAGTAAAAAGAAGATAACATTGTGAATGAAAAATAAAAACAGGATTAGAAAACTTAAACCTTTGTACTATCGCTGTCACTGTCGGAACGACAACTATGTCTTTGGGAGGCGACCTCACCCTCCTCCTCTCCCTCGACCTTTTAAACAATCATTCTTCAAGGAAAAACATCACATTATATAGTCAAAATCAAAGAAAATCAATACACTTCACTGTAACATCAAATCATCGCATAAATTATTATCACATATAATAGATATTAATCACAACAAAACAATCACAAGAAAATACAATGTTATGCATGAGCTTAGACTCTACTTCACAATGTGGTACCATTCTAACTCTGAAGTACTTGGTTAGGAGGCTTGATACTATGCCACCATCCCGGTGGACGGACAATTCAATTTGGCCTTGTCCTCATAGATCCCCTCAACTCAACATGAGACACATATATGTGACAATCGAGGTAAACGTGTGTTGCATGGTAGCTCCTGACATTTGGAGTGCTACCTCCAAGTCACCTAGGAATTCCCCACCCGAATACCTCCTAGGTCTAACAATTTTGCCTTAAGGCTCGACAGCAGACCGCCACGATCAGACTCATTCAGTTGTACTTGCCCAGAATCATTAGGCTTGTCAGGCCCTACCTATATGATGACAAAATAATCTCCACTTCACAAATTCACAATATTTATTTTCTCCCCTCGTTGGTATATGAAACTCCATTAAAATCTTCATCTCATAAACAAATTGAAATCACCATTATTTCATCAACTATGAGGTTAATTCAATATTCTCATCACGGTTTAGAACATCACTATCATCATCATCACATAAACTCATCACAAATTTATAGCATCAATATCATCAATCAAACTTTATCACAAATTTATAACGTCACAATTATTAATCGTACATCATCATCATTACATAAAATTATCACAACACATCCATCTTTTGTTATCACATCACATAAACTCATCTAATCACACATATATAAATTTAATTCGACACCCAATATCACAATAATATCAATATCACACATTCAAATAAATTAAATCAATCAACGCCCTACAAATATTTCTATTCTATATTTTAATCTCACAATTTCCATATTTTCACATTAATTAATTTATCCCTCAAAGGGCTGCTGCCATACGTAGCGAGCCCCGGATGAATCGTTGGGAAATACGATTTTCCCGTTCATCTCACAATATATTACACTCATGAATTCAAACGTTCTCTCACTCCTTACCTTATTTCGACACTTTCACACACGAATATGATTCCACGAGCAGACAGCCTTTGTTCATTGACTCTTTGTCCATCAATCGATCTAACTCGACAGTTTATGGGTAAACGTTAAAAATAAAATATGAGAAGATACTCTAAAAACTAAATTCGAAATTCAGTCAAGGAAAATTACCATAAATCAGAAAACAAACCAGAGGATAATATAGTCACTTTTCACACGGTCGTTTTGGCGTTGGTTTCACTCAAATCGGACTTACGGTGAAGGAGAACGGTGCAAAATAACGAATTCTACAAACGAAGAAGTCGGGTATTTTAGAGAGAAATTGGGGTTGTTAAAATTCTGGAAAATTATGTTTAATGGACTAGTTAAATGAATGAAATAACATACTCAGATTTGGGCGAAAATGGAGAAAGTTTTCTGGATAGTTATCAATCACCAGTGCCAAACGATAGGTTGTTCTTGTGTTTACACTTTGGTTTCAAAGCTGCCCGTCCAATTCCCTTTTTTTTTTTGTTTTATTTTATTAACAATTAGGGTTCACACATGGTTAAAACTCATTGGTCTCTTTATTTATTTTTAAATAAAACCAATAATTAATAAAACTAAAGTTTTAACTTTTTTTAACATAATTTAATTACTAAATATTGCTAATATTTCAAAACTAAAATTTTATAAAATAAAGTAATAAATCGTTTAAAATATATTAATAATCAAAACCTTCATATTCAAAATAATCACCCTAATGATACTTTTTTTCTTTCTAATAGTCACATTAAAATACTATCATAATTAGAGAATATTCAAAATTATAAAATAAATAAGTATAAAATCAACACTTTATATTAAATACTAAATCATTCTAAATATATATATATATAATCACAATATCATAATAAGTATATAAAAATAAAGAAAATCAAACACAATATTACCACTATCTCAAGATAATTATTCATAAAGTAAATAATTAAAATAAAATATATTTACAATTAAATAAATATAATTAAGTACACATTTAATAATAGTCAAACACATAAAAGAATTATATATTAATTGGGTGTGCATATATACACGTAAAATCGTATAAAATATTTTTCTTTAAAATATATATTACACTAAATACTATTACTTTTTTAAAAAATATATCAAATAATAAAATATAATATTTATGATTTATATCGCTCATGTAATCTAGTATATATAAAACTAGCACTTCATAAAAATCACCTATATAATGGAAATTAATCACAAAGTTTATTAACATATATTTATTTTATAATAATTTTAACATCAAATTAATTATTTAAAATCCTATTTAATTAATAAAATAGTTTATCATAAAATTTATGGTGTTACAGCTAATACCTTCCCTATTAATCGACTCACAAACTCAAAATTTGGTTTCAAAGACATTTTTTTTTTCTATTTTTAAGGGTTTTTCAATATTTTTCCTATTTTAAAATAATTTTTTTTTACGACTCCATTGAATTCGAGAAACGCTCGAACTTTTAGATCGCAACAATTATTCTAACCTTACCTTTTCAAAGACAACAGTCTGATTGTTGGTTATCAATCATGGTATCACATAACTTCTTGTCAACAATAAAACATTTGCGTTGTCTTTGTCAAACTAGTGGAGTATCATAGAGTTCCCAAACTCTATTGGGAACTTGACATACCTACGATACTTGAATCTCTCCCACATTATGATTAAAAGGTTGCCTTTAGTTCCATGTAAACTTTACAATTTGCATACCTTGTTGTTGTCAGATTGTTCGCATCGAACTAAATTGTTAGAAGACATAGGAAAATTAGTGAATCTTCATCACTTTGTTATCACAAATACTTATTTGAAGGAGTTTCCCAAACAAATAGCCAAACTACAAAATCTCCAAAAGTTGTCGAACTTAATTGTCAGCAAAAAATTGGATGGATTGAAGGTTGTAGAGATTGGAAAATTTCCCTTCTACAAGGGAAGCATTCTACCTTAGGTCTAGAAAAAATGTGACTAAAATCTCTTATGTTCTTCAAGCTAATTTGAAGATGAATTAACTAATTGAGGAGTTAGAGTTATGTATGTATTGTTCTCCAGATTTATACATTCAACATGGTGTACTTGAACATTTGGGATCATCAATTAATTTGAAGAAACTTAGAATTAATGGTTGTGGTGCAACCGTCTTTCCAAATTGGGTGAGTGATTCTTCCTTTGGCAACATTGTGTCTTTGAACATAAATTTTTATGATAATTGTTCTTTGTTGCCTCCCATTGGTCGATTACATAGCCTGAAAAAGCTATATATTGAAAGAATGACATCAGTAAAGACGGATGGAACTGAATTCTATGGAATTAATAGTTGGCCTTCATTTTAACCATTTCCTTCCTTGGAGACACTGCATTTTAGACAGATGTGGGAGTGGGACGAGTGGAAGTTGTTGAAGGTACAACTATTGTGTTTTCTAGTTTTACATGTTTGCCAATGAGTAAATGTCCAAAGCTCAAAGGGAACATACCCATTGGGAAAATTGGGTACTCATAAATAACCCATTATTGAAGGGATGTAATCATTAAGACAATTGATATTAAGTTTTATGGAAGTACTAATAGTTCTCCTTTGTTTCAACAATTTCCCTCATTGGAGAAACTACACTTTAAGGATATGCAAGAATTGGAGGAATGAAAGTTGATTGGAGGTAGAACTATAGAATTTCTTAGTCTTACGCATCTGATAGAGGAAATTTGTCTAAAACTCATAAAAAATATACTCGGCAAACTTCCTACCTAATTGATATTCAGTTGAAAGGATGTCCTCTATTGGTGGAGTCATGGGACTTAGATAATAATAATAATAGAAACATTACAATTACAAGGCCACTAGATGTACTCATCCAAATAATGATCCCTCTAAATTATCTTTGAAAGTTGATTATCATATCTGATGTCCTTCTCGAGAGACGGCCTATCTAAACCTTAATATCTCTCACTGTCTATGATTGTGATAATATGGAATTCCTTCCTCATGAATCCTTACACAATAACACATCACTAAAGGTTTTGAACATATCTTGTAGTTGTAATTCAATTATGTTGTTTACCTTGTAGTTGCAATATCAATCACAAGAAAGAGGGTTTGAATTGTGATCCCTTTTTAAAATTTAATTCATGCACTTAAATTTCTTTAACTCAAGAATAATCTTGGTTGAAATAAATTAATCTCCATAACGTTTCTAGATGTATTAGTTCAAATAATATATTTCAACTTATAAGCAAGTGAAATGAGATTAGTGAGTGGAAGATAAATATAGAGAATGGATAAGAAGATCACACAAAGATATATCCTGGTTCACCCAATGTGAGCTACATCCAGTCCTCATAATCTATGAAATTTTTCACGAATGTGCTCAACACCAGAACATTTTGCCTAGCACTATTTTTCTTGATCACACTTTGATCAATTACAACATTCATCTTTCAATCTTGAAAGGAATTTCTACAATCACATTTCATTCCATAAATGATATTTATAAGTAACTTTCAAACAAGAATGGGTTTTTACAACACATTTGATCTAACATAAGAGATAGAATTGAGTTGCAAAATAATGTGTATGATAAAAAAGTGTTTAGGATCTAAAATATCTACACTCTTATTTGAGATTGATTAACAACAAGAACATAGTAATATGATCCACAAATATAGTTAGAGAACTGAAGTTTTGCTTGAGAGAAGAGTTTTGGAGCTTCAGCTTTAAATGATCAACTATAGATTGATTACTTTGGAAATCTTGAATTTTCTTTTGATTGATCTTCCTTTTATAGATAAAGAGAGACTTGAAAAATCAAAGAAAGTTGAATATAGTCATTAGACATATTAACCAAGTGTCAAATTTGATTTAAGCACATTAAACACATGTTTATATTACTATCCAGAACATTCTTGACCAACCTAGAACGTTCTTGTTTTGAGTCTAATGGAAAATGTGAATAAGTGTGAGAATGAGCTGCCAAATGTCAGTTGACATTGTGTTTGACCAAAAACATGCATAGCTTTCTACGTCGACAATGTTAGTATAATATCCTTGTGTCATTGCTTGTCAACTAAAAAAAACGAAAACGTTTAATGGAATGCATCTTTGTGAACAAATCAGCAATCTGTAAAGAAGAAGAGACAAACAGTAGAATAATGATTCTATGCTGAAGATGATGATGAGAGGGGTAACGAGGAGGATCAACAATCGTAGGAGGTGGTTGGACAGCCGGGGGGACAAGAGGGATGTCACCAAAGAAGAAGCAACAATCAAAGAGAAGAACCAAGCCAACAAAAAAATCAAACCGAAAAAGAAGCGATCAAAAAAGGAGCAACAACCATATCAAAATCAACAGATAGGAACAACCAAAGAAGTAGCACCACGAAACCAAATCCAAACAAACCAAACCAAATAGAACCAAACAAAACTAAATCATATCAAACCAAACTAAACAAAGAGAGAAGCAACAAAGCAAATCACTAGAGAGATTAGCAATCAAACAGAAGAAGCAACAAACAGAGCGACAACACAGAAGATCAAATTTTCAGCCTCATCCAAGTATCCAACCCTTCCTAGAAGGTCAATCATACAACCATAATGCTCAATCTGAGGCACAATTCCAAATCTCTCAATTTCTTTGAAGCATCTTCTTCCTTCCTCTACCAAACCACAATGGTTGCAAGCAGATAACACACTAGTCATTGTTATCTCATTCGGTTCAAATCCTTCCCGTAACATTGCTGCGAATACTTCTAACGCTTCCTTCGCACAACCATTGACACCATAACCATTTATCAAAGCATTCCACGACGATGTATCTTTTTCATTCATCTCCTCAAAAAGCAATTTAGCTTTTCCAATTTCCCCACATTTTGCATACATATCAACCAAAGCATACACATGAACATCTTCATCAAGTCGGTTCCTTTGCACAAACCCATGAATCCAAACACCCAAATCCAAAGAACTCAAATCAGCAACAGCAGGAAGAACACTCACAACCGTCACTTTATTCATTTCCACATCCAAACGTCCCCTCATTTCCCAAAACAACTTCAACGCATCGTGCGGTCGTCTATTCTCACAATATCCCCTAATCATCGCATTCCAACTAAGCACATTCTTGACAGGCATACAATCAAACATAACCCTAGCCGCCACAACATCATCATCCTCACAATAACCATGAACCATACTAGTCCAAGAAATAACATTCTTATCCTTCATCTTATCAAACAAATCCCTCGCCAAATCCATACACCCCATTTTCACATACCCATCAATCATAACATTAGAAGCAACAATATCTCTATCAGGCATAACATCAAAAAGCTTCCTGGCCTCACTCATATCCCCACACCTAGCAAACCCAACAATAACAGCAGTCCAAGAAACCAAACTTCTCACAAACATTTCAACCAAAGAAGTCCCAACATACAAATTAACACAAAACCCATTTTTCAAAACAACACAATGAACCTCCAAACCTTCTCTCAAAGCCATACAAATAATGAGACAAACACAATCACTGAGACAAAATAAATTAGGGATAACCTGGTGCTGTGCGAACACGATTTCTCCCCCTACAGACGTCGTTTTACCGATCCAACCGTTGAAGA
>NC_021164.2:6495637-6497362 GCF_000331145.2 Cicer arietinum | reverse complement strand
GTAAAGCAGAATTGGGACACGGAAAATCTCACTGAATATTGGAATGTTAGAAAAGATAAACTATAATTATATTCCCTAATTGTTGGGAACTCGACAGTGGAATAGAGGCGGGATCGTTCAATGAGGATCGAAATAGGCTCTAGATACCATGTTAACAATGAAAAGAGGAAGAAAGAGGAAGAAGAGAAAACAACCACTCTAGGGTTTCATATCATATAATAAACCAAAACTGAAGTTAATAGGGTTACACTGAGTATATATATAAGAAAATAGAATTGTCTAGAATTGTCTAAAATACCCTTACTACTAATATATAATAATATTATCTAACAATGATCATAATTATAATTAAAAATTAAATTGACTGTTTGATTATCTTCAAAACAATAATTAGGATTTTTTCCTAAAAATTTTCTATCTTTTTTATGATAACAAACATATTAATTAGATTTTGAATTTTGATTTTGATTTAAACATGATATTAGGCAAAGTGTTTTTGTTAAAAAACTCCCCCTCAAATTTGTATCCATTACACAAACAATCATTTTTGAACCAAGATATCTTTTTCATTAATCAAACATTATAAGGATTCATACATATGGTTCAAAAAGAACATAGACTTGCTGAATGTTAAAGCAAAGAAGTGTATAACGAGTTTTTCAAATATACTTCTTATAATTTAAATACAATTCTTCTTTTTCCCCTTTATCATAACAAAATGAAGGGGGAGGAAACAAACACAAAATATATTAGAATGACAGTGATTGTGAAGAACCATCATATAAGGAGGAAATGGAGGGCCTTGGCATATCAAGAAAGGAAGGAGGAGGATTAGGAAGAAGGAGATTAAGGCCTAGTTTTTGCGCAGCTTCATTAACCATCCATTCCCTTATTCTCCGTCCTGATGAATTTGCCGATCAATAATAGTTTAAAGAGCAGTAAATGTCTTTGGGATGTCCTTCCTTGTCTTGGATGTATCACATTCAATATTTGTCCTCTTTGATGGACAAGCATCTTCATGAGAATTTTGGGAAGTTGGAACGTGTGTGTCATTTATAGAGTGGTAAAAGTTGAACTAATAGTTGGAACGGTAACAAATTATGTATTTTGTTGAGCAACTGTGGGAGTAGTTGAATTAAAGGCAGGGCTAGCAAAAAAATAATGATAACAAAAAGAGAGGATAAGTTTACTAGGAGAGAGAAGAAGAGGAAAGACATTTGTGAAATTGGTCCAAGGTTAATTTGATTGGATGGTTGTCCTTGTAAGATAGAATTTTAGTTGGAGCTCAAATTTTGTGTTCTGAAATCAATTAGAATTTGATGATCAAAAGTATTTGGTTCAGATTAATGGAGAACATAACCAAGAACGTTCTACCTCATAGGAGAACATTTTGAAGAAAAAAATTCATATTAAAATTTTGAGCATTGAGGTGGAATAAGGTTATTTGCTCATATTGTTTCCTTTTAGCGAAGCCAGGAGTGGGCCGATGTGTGTCTTCTGGTGGAGGGCATATAGGTGCATTCATAGTTTGTGGGAGAAATTGATCTTTTTTCATATGGGAAATATTTTTTGAGGTAAATTTTGAGACTTTGAAAAAGGATACATCGTCCTTAAAAGGGTCTTTGAAATATTTGAAGATTTTGGTAAGGACCATACCACAAGGCACAGTAATGCGTTTGTAATCATGAGTGATGGAAGCTATCATGTTTCGAATGATGATGTAGG
>NC_021164.2:6487496-6495620 GCF_000331145.2 Cicer arietinum | reverse complement strand
GGGAAAGTTTAATTTGTGACCGTGGAGATGGTGATAAATGATCAAAGCATCGTTGTTAGAGATAAGCTCATGACATCCACAGTGGGGGAGAGCATAATATTGGCTAATTCTATTGAAGATTTTTGGGAGATGTTTTAAATCAGCTTACACAAATTGGATGGATTCTTGAGTGAAGAGTTCATTGAAAACTTCATTTTTTAGTAAAATGTGGTGGATCTTGTAGAACGAGAAATACAAGAAATACGGGGGGTTGAATTATGTTTTATTTTAAAACCGTTTTAACAAGACTAAAATAAAGTGATAAAAACATAACAAATAAACAAAATGACACAACTAATTTATCTTAGTTTACCATCATCATGGTAGTTACATCCAGTCCCATAAATCTAAAGGATTTAATCCAATAATTCACTTACTAGTCAAGTTGTTGACGGATGCAACCACTACTTGTGCTTTTCGATAAAGATTACACGTCATTTTATAGATACCTTTAGGGTTTCTAGTCGTTGTCCCGATTGTAAGAAATCAACATGTATCATGAAGTTTTGTTTCAATTCTTTTGAGATTGATTCGCCATTAAACTTTGTGAAAAATATCCTTGAAATTTATGTGAATCTTGATATGGAGACTGAAAGAGCAGATAATATTATGATTAGAGTATGTTGCATAGACCTTCAGACAATACAAATTCATTGTGTTTAGTAGAGCATGCGCAAAAGTTTTGTCTTCTTCAGAGCGTTGTCTTTTCAGATTATTGATTTTTCAGAGAGTTGAATTTCATCAAAGCCTTGAATATCATCAGAGCATAGACTATTAATAGAGGTAGACAATTAGATGATTGATATGAATATTAGAGGCAAACGATCACTTATTTGTCAAGGTTATTAGAGGTAGAGAGATAAGATGATTGTTGTGATTTTAGAGCCAAACTAATAAGAGCATTGATTGTATTAGATAAAGTCACCAGAGGTGTGTTTTAGAGCGCGTTCACCAGACTTAGAATGTGGAGAATAGAGTGGAGTCTTGGTATTCGTTTAACTTGGACCAAAAGATTAGTGGATGCAGCGTGAACTCGTATAGAATAACCTGATATGGAGACTGCACACGAAAACATAACATTAGTGCTTTAAATTAATCCCATAAAAGAATTTTTTATCATCAAAACAAGTAAGAGTCATAGTTATTCAAACCAACTTGGTTCTAACAGATCATTTAATGGGAAGATCCCGAATTTTCGCAAGAACATTAAGCATTATACGAATTTCTACCCCCTTTGAGTTTCATTACAATCATAGCTTTGTCAGGAAAGGTTCGAGCTTTGCAGTAGAAAGCACAAATAACTTCCGGATTATATTTATTAGAAATTTCCAAAATTTTGGACCAACCTAAAGCTTTTGTGTACTGTTTGATTGAAGTTCCTTCAAATTTGAGATTTTCAAAGACAAAAGTTCTTCCAATACTTACTAACCTCTCAGCCCATTTGTCTTGGTAAGTTTTTTCATGATCGGATGAGATAAGGGGTGTAATGAAAATTTTGGAGGTTGTTATTTTTAGTGGATTTTTTTAGGATTTGGGTTTTTATAGAGGAACATTCTTGAGTCTTCTACTTTTGTGGAGAACGTTATGGAAATGTTGTTTTTAATGGAGAACATTACGAGGATTTGGTTTTTCGTGTAGAACATTATGAGGGTTTGGTTTTTGGGACAGATAATTCTGGTTTTCTATATTTTTCTATTTTGTGTGTTTTGATATGGACGACGGTGATTTTGAAGTTGTTATGGAGGATATTTTGGGTGATTTCATTTTGGAAACAAATTTTACTGGTTTTGAAATATGTTGGTTTCTTTTAATGATGTGTGTCGAATAGATTTTGAGGGTTCAATAGGTGGCTCAAGTGATTTCTATGGTGGTTCATAAGGTGCGGTGGTTGTCGGTAATGGTTTAGAGGTTTTTGGTAAAGATGAAGAGGAAATGATTCAAACCTTTTATGTGGAGAAAAATCGTTGCTAGAGTTGCATGAGATGGTATAGAGGGTTGTCTCAATGCTATTTGATTTTTTGGAAGTGCCAATGCCAACCACAATTCTCATAAATCTTCTTTTTGAGGGAGGATTATCTGATTTTACTTGTTTAGATTTTTTGTGAAGATGTGGTGGTGTTGGGGCTATGGTTGGAAGGTTACATTGAAAGAGAGAGGTAGAAAAGTGGTGAAAGTAGACATGACAAGGGGAGTTGGACTGAGTTCAGGAGAGGTTGAAAAATAAAAGAAAAAGTTCTTTTTTGAAGAGGATGATTCTGGAGGAGTAGGGCGACGAAGAAGAGATTGTGTTTAAGGTTTGGGTTTGGTTGGTGCCTTTTTCCCAGAGGATTTTGTTGGAGCCATAGATGAGTTTTTTGAGTGAAATTTTTGAAAACTTGAAATGGGGGTTGTTAGGAAGGGTTTGAAGAATGATAGAAGATAAAAAAAAAAAAGATAGGGAAAAGTTATCAGTTTTGAAAAGATAGAGAGAGATGCACATGTGGAAGTTGCAGAGGTGAGTGATTAAGTTGTGATTGCAAACACGGGGAAAGAAAATATAAAACAATGAAAACTGAGTGGGATTTTGAAGAGAGAGATAGAAGAAAAAAAAATGACAGTTTGAAAATAAAGAATGTTCTGGTTATATTTTTCCTTAACAAAATGTTTGAGATTTTTTGTTATGTTTAATTTTTCTTTAATAAAATCAAAACGATCTTTTACCAGGGGTTTTGTGAAGATGTCAACAAGTTGATTTTCAGTATCAACAAAAGTTAATTCAACATCCTTTTTGGTCCTATGATCTCTAATAAAATTATGTTTAATTTCAATATGTTTTGATCTTGAACGTTGAATGAGATTTTTTGATAAATTAATTGCACTTGTATTATGACAATAAATTGGAACCTTTAAATATCTTACAGAAAAAGTCTACAAGTTGATTTTAATCCAAAGAACTTGAAAACAACAATTTGCATGTGAGACATATTCAGATTCAATTGTTGATAGTGCAATTGTATTTTGTTTTCTGCATGACCAACTAATGAGGACTTCTCAAAGAAACTGGCATGCACCACTTTTGTTTTTTTGTTCAATTTGTTCCCAACATAATCAACGTCACAATAAGCTATAAGATCAAAATGTGAACCTTTGTTATATCAAGTCAAAGCGATAAAGACAAAATAAATACAAGTCAATGATTGTTCCTCTAAAGACAAAAGTAAAGAGTGCTACAATGATTATCTGGCTCAGAATAAAAACCATTTTTGAGCCTCTGACTCAAAGATCAAAATAAGAAAGCTCCAAGTATAGCCTCTAATAAAGTTAATGATCTGATGCAAGTTAAATCCCCTATTGAACAAAGAAAGAGAATATGCCAAACAAGTTCACAAAGACTTTGAAGAATCTGTTGAAACTATGTATGACTCTGATGAACGCGCTCTCAAACACATCTCTTATGAATCCATTAATACAAGCTCGCTTTGATAATTCTACATCTAATAAGTGTGACAAGCATTTGATCGTATGACTTTAATACAAGTCAATTATCTAATAGACAATCAACACTTTAATAAAGTCAACACTCTGTTGAAGTCGATGCTTTGATAAGAAGTCTACGCTCTGACATTCTTTGCTCATTATAATGGACTTATCCTCTAACTAAAGAAGTGCATGACATCTTTTGAGATATGTCTTCTTAATTGAAGATACAGATAATTAATTATGAAGATATATATGGATATGTCTTAAAGATTGATTTGCCGTAAATGCTAATTAAAGATTTTCAACGGTAATATTATCAACGAATACTTATTCTTAGTATTTAAGTAGAAATTGATCAATCAATCGAGTAAAAGAGAGAAAATGAAAAAGACAATGTGTTAAAAAGGCCTAAAACACATCAAAAAAATGAATGAAAAATCCTATCAATAGAGAGTTACTAGAATTGATGTAAACCAGTCAAAGTGTTTTCATACACTTGAACTGATATAAGATTTGATATATAACATGCTCTTAATGAGAATTAGAATCATAGAAACAAAATTTGTATCAATTTAAACATAAATTGGAACTTATGTAAATCAGCCAGATATAGGCAACAACTCATTGGTCCTTAAGAGGTATCTGGCGAGGTATAACAATACTTATGAACCTCAATAACAGACTACCATAAAATTGAAGAAATATTCAAATGGTAAGAGCCTAGGGAGGTTAAAGAAGAATACTCAAATATCGAAGAGTCAAAGTAAACAATACTTGTATGCTATTGTTGAAATAATGAATTAATTACTCAATTGTATTGAGGCAAAGTCTCTCTGTAAAATAGAGGATTAAATGCAACAATATTTTGTTGTGAATTAGTATAAAAATTCTTGAGTCATTTCTCTAATATAAGTTCTTTATAATTTAACTTTATTTTAATAAATATGTTTTATATTTGTAAGTCGAATGATTTCATAAAGAACATATATTGTTGGCTACACAATTGAAGCATTGTTCAAAAATAGAAAAACACAATTCAACATCCCGTCTTTTGTATAGATCAATTTAGTGTGCTCTAACTCTTCATTCTAAGCATAAGAATATATGTCATGATTTCCATAATGTATAGATGAACTAAGATAATATGATTCAGTTTTTATCATTGTACATAGAATTCATATCCTTATTAGCTTTTATTATGATATTTATTTTAGACCCCTATTTTTAGTGGGTTAAATAGGACAAACCAACTTAGATATGTGAGTTCAAACTTTAAATTCAAACCGTCTTAAATAATGGACAAAACTAATTATCCTTACAAATTTGATCAATTATACTACCCAATAAAATAATAATAGACCACCCATTATTCAATATTTACTTTTCAATAGATAAAAAAATAATATCGAATTTCTGTTTCTAGTAACCTATTTTTCACTACGGAAATAGATCTTGTAATTTCATGTGTTTTCGCAATGACCATTCTTCCCAAAAAGATAAAAAATAAAATAAAAAGGGTAAAAAATAAGATAAAACTTGCCCGCGTTAGTTAAACGCAGCGTTCTGCTCCTTTGTATATTTCTCTCACTCACACTCTCTTGCTTTCTGCTTCAATTCATCTCTTCGCTTTTTAGTGCGCCAGGTTTCGTATTCGACTTTCCTTTTTATTTATTTTTCGACATTTTGTGAAATTAAAATGAGATTTTATTTATGTTCTCTTTTTCCACAGAATCACAATTCGTCAAAATCAAGTCTTAGAGGTTCAATAGAAAAAGTGTTTCTGTTTCAAACCCCATCATGGTAAGTTTCTTTCTTTTTTCCCCTTTCTTTTCATACTTCAATTTTTTGTATCCAAAAATCAAACGCATTAACCTTATTCTGTATGAGCGTGTGCGTGTGTATGGTGCGTTTGGATAATTAATCCCTTATACCCACTCTTGTTTTTATAGCTTAATTGAATAATGCGTTTATTTTATTATTAGTTTATTAGTTTTAATTATTGATTGGTTATAGGTTAGGGATTTATATAAGGAAGTAGATAATTTTGATTATCAGAGCTTATAGTATCAAACTAGATAATGTTTACCTGGTGTGGCTAACTTGATTAAGTGGTTGTTTGGAACTGTGGTATAAACAAAATTCTCAAGTTCCCAAGCATTGTGTCTGTGAAAATAAAGAAACTATAAAATGTGGCTTTACATTGGACGCGCGTAAGGTGTGCGGCTATCAACGTGAAAACAAACAGTCTCTAAGTAGCGTCGAGATTATGGGGGAGGATTGTGGTTTGATCACCGCAAAACTCAAAACACATTCTTGAGGAGGGACGGAGAGCTTTAAGTTGCAACTTAAGTACCCGAGTGGAGATTAGTCTCATAGCTGGTCCAAAGGATCGAAGCTTGTGGGGATACTTTGTGGAGCCACTGGAGTGTTAAAGGCCCTAATTACAGTGGTTTCATACCCAAAAAAAAGATAATTTTGATTTCCTCATTGTAAAATTTCATTGATTATGTGTTGTCTGGTTTATTGTTAATTGCAGGAGGTATTTAAAAGGGCCATATTACAGACTGGGCCACCTGAAAGTTTTGCTTTGCAAACTGTTCAAGAAGTAATAAAGCCTCAGGTATATTTGTTCTTTTGATTTTGAAATTCTTTTGAGCACTGTTATTATCATTTAGTGACTATAGTGGTGCTATAGCATAGCAGAATTTGATAAAACCACAATATGTGATTTAGTACAAACTATTGTCAAATAGCGGCACTATAGAGCTCCAACATTGCGGAATTTGAGCTAACCGCTATTTTCTATAATTGAAAACACTGCCTTTAGTTCATTGGAGCTTCCCCGTTAAAATCGGTTTATGATTCATTGCTTACAAAAATATCCATATAAGCTTATAAGTGTTTATGCAGAAGTTTATCCAAACTGGTTCTAACTCCATTCCTGTATAATAACAGTGCAGATTTATAATGAACAATGCTGAATTAATTTCTATAGTATGGATGTAGTGGTGATTTTGGCTTTTATTTTTTGTTTTGGGTGGGGCAAAGGGAAGAGATTTGTATTTCAGAAGGGTTTTAATTATGGGATATGTATAACTTAAGAAGAGTAAAATATGATTGTCTTTTGATGTTTGCATGGTGAGTTTGTGACTGATTGACAGCATGAGCCCGAGGTTCCCTTTTCTAGTAACTTTGATATGACATTGTTAAAGGTTGTGGTTAATTTAATCGATTTGTGATTAACAGAAACAGACAAAATTGGCCCAAGATGAGAATCAGTCCCTAGAAAACATTCTACGGCTGCTACTTCAGGAATTCGTGGTATGTTTAACTGCTGCCCTTGTTCATAGGTTACTCTTTTTTATGTGCTAATTGAATATATAATACCAATCTAATCGGAATTCTACAAATTTCTTAATGTTTTTTGGGGAAAATCCAATGGTTTTTTCTTTTCTTTGGTGTGTCTTTTATGCTTGATAAAGAAACTAAAATGTATTTTACTTTTTCTGTTAAAGGTTTCGTCATGAGCCGGAGCCTTAGTTTCATGGTAGACACAATTGCTATGATTCTATGTTAAAAAGCAAGAGAGATTTTAATATTTGAGAGGGTTTTAGAACACAATATTGTTCTAATTACTCGGTCAAGAAAAAATATTTTACTAATTACTTGGTCAAGAAAAAAATATTTTACTAATTACTTAGAAGAATGGCTTTGGTGCATTATACATTTTTTATGCTAATACAGTGGTTATGGAATGATACTTAGCATTAAGATGTAATCTATAGTCTATTAAATGGTGAAGTATACAGTGTTATCAGGTGGCTTAAACGACTTGTATAAAGGGAACGTGTAAACTAAAAACAGCGTTTTAAGAAAACCATTTCAAATATGGACTTATCTAATGCAGTAGCTGTTTCTGTTCCCCTTTTTTTTTTTCTTGTTTCCTTGTTTATGATTGTTTATGGCCTGTATTGTTTTTTTTGCACATTGGTTCAGTCAGCAGCTCTACAGAGTGGGGAGAAAGTAATGCAATTCGGGCAATCAATCGATGCTAATGAAACCACCCAAGGCCACATTCCTCGCCTTCTTGGTTTGTGCACTATTTACGAATGCTTAAATTCAATACAGTTAAATCTTAAACATTTTAATAGTAAAGTCATCTTGTGATTCTTTCCTTCTCATGTTTGTATGTGGTTTTTCACTTTTCAGATATAGTGCTATATCTGTGTGAGAAGGAACACATTGAAGGTGGTATGATTTTTCAGCTGTTGGAAGACTTGACAGAAATGTCTACAATGAAAAACTGCAAGGATATTTTTGGCTATATAGAGAGTAAACAAGATATATTGGGAAAGGTACATTTCTCATTTGTTTGTAGCTCATTGTGCTTCTCTAATTAATGATTTATTGCATAAGTATTGTATAACTGACCTGTATTTATGTGGAACTTTTATGTTTGCATGACACACAGCAAGAACTTTTTGCTCGAGGAAAACTTGTGATGCTGAGAACCTGCAATCAACTTCTTCGCCGTCTTTCAAAGGTACATTAAACATAATTTATGTCCTATTATATTTAAAGTTGATTATTGTGTCTAAAATCTAAATGCTAATTTATAACATTCCT
>NC_021164.2:6480924-6487379 GCF_000331145.2 Cicer arietinum | reverse complement strand
CCTGCTTCCTGCATTAAGGATTTGTTTCAACTTTGAGTGCTCAACTGCTCATTTTGTCTTTCCTGTTTTCCTCCCTCCCTCCCTTATTTCTTTCTTGCTTTCCTCCCTATATGATAAACTTCTCATCAGCTTTGTAGTATTAAAGGAGTATAATTTATGTCAGGATTGTCTAGTATCGATTATTTTGTATGAGTGAATTGCTGCAATTGGGTATCCTTCTCATGATTGCCATAATTCAATGTGCTGCTATGGGTGTTATAGGCAAACGATGTGGTCTTTTGCGGAAGAATTCTCATGTTTCTGGCCCATTTCTTTCCATTATCAGAGCGATCCGGTACAGTTTTGTGAAGTCTATCTTAACTTCTGGTTTAGATTTCATTTTCTTGAGTGTCTTGCCATTTTGATGTTTTTGATAAACTTTTGCAGCTTTAAATATCAAGGGAGTTTTTAACACATCGAATGAAACAAAGTACGAGAAAAAACCCATAGAAGGTACATCCTTGCCTATTATCTTAGCTTGCTTGATTTCCATTCTTATAAATACAAGTACTTAGGTTAATTTTTTTTATTCCAGCTAATAATTTCTTTTCTTTACTTTCCAGGCATATGTATTGATTTCAATTTTTATGAAACATTTTGGGGCTTACAGGTAGTAGGTCTTCACATATATTTTAATTTTTAATTCTTGATAGGGAGGTCTCTTCCATTTTCTCAACTTGAGCTTTGTCTTGCTATTTGACTTGAGTTTTGTTAAGAGTTCCATGTTGGATGAGATAAAGCCTAAAAGTAAGGTTATAAGGGGGAGACATCCCTCACTTTACAAACCGGTTTGTAAGGGTTTAGTTAAGCTCAACCTAAATTCTAAGATTGTATCAAAGTCTATCCAAGATCCATTGAGCCACCCGCTATCGGGCCACTTGAGTTACTCTCTAGATGTCTAATCCTTGGGGTGAGGGGTGTGTGCTACGAGTCTCACATTGCCTGAAAATGAGTTTGTAAGTGGGAGACATCCCTCACTCTAAAATCTGGTTTTGTAAGAGTTGAGATAGGCTTAATGCCTTAATTTAAATTCTAATAATTTTCAATATAAAATTTGTCATGAATGGTTCTATTACATGCTGCAGGACAGTGCTTTTTCTCAATAAAAGAACCTAAAACAAATATTTTAATCAGTCTCAGTTTATTTGATGCAGGAATATTTTTCTAACCCAGCTTCTATAATTCATGCTCCACTAAAGTGGAAAAGATTCACCTCCAGTTTGTCGGTAATATTTTATTTCATAGTTTCTTGTCTGGACGGATGCATTTTTTTCTTCTCATTTATCGAACTGCTTCTGTTCTTTGCTTTTTACATAAGAATTTTTGTTGTATAAAAGGTTGTACTGAATACATTTGAAGCACAACCTTTAAGTGATGAAGAGGGAGATGCTAATAATTTGGAGGAAGAAGCAGTTAACTTTAGTATAAAATATCTCACAAGCAGTAAACTAATGGGTCTAGAGGTGAAGATTTTACAAAGTTTTTTATGCTTACCACTAAAAATGTGATCATTTTTCTGTTGAGATTTTCAAGTCCTGACTCAATATTCCCTCTTGTTTGTTTCCTGTTAACGCGGAATTCCTAATAGTTGAAGGATCCAAGTTTTCGACGCCATGTTCTTGTGCAATGTCTCATATTGTTCAATTATTTGAAGGTAATATAATTTTATGAAAACTAATTTCGATGTGATGTATTTAGTATGTAATATATACCAGCTGATGGTTTCTCTTTCATTTGCTTTTAGGCCCCTGGAAAAGGTGACAAGGAATTGCCATCTGAAAACATGGTTAGTACTGCCTACTTTGAACTCTTTAGGTAACGCAGCTAGATTGGCTGGCGGCTAATTTTTATACTTTTGGATATGAAAACATTACATTGGGAATTTTTATACTTCCTTAGCACTTTATACTTGCTAATTGTAATTATTGACTTACTTGAAATGATGTCTACTGTATCACTTAGGGGGTGTTTGGCGGGGAGTTTTTTTTTTGGAATATTCTAAGTTTTAATTTCGTAGTCTTAGATTGCCATGTTTGATATGAATGCTTTTTAAAAATATTCACAGGAAACTAACATTGGCTGGAATTTTTTTAAAATAATTTGTTTCCTAGCAATACATTGCCAAATGGGAAATGGGAATCCAAGCCATTAACTTTTCATGTTTCCTGTTTTCATTTCCACTTCAACTAATAAACATAAGAGAATGTAGATCTAATATTTCCCTCACCATTTTCTTTTACAATTTTTAAAACAAATCTACTATTTTCACAAATTTTGAAAATGTCAGAACATTGTTTTCATTGTTTCTAAAAATGTATTCGTCTGAACTTGACTTTTATAATCTCTCTATCACAATTGTTCACTACACAAGTCTTTCAGCTCCTTGTTGACAATTTAAAATGAATGCAAATTTTTACAAACTGAAAACGTTTTTAAAATGTAAACAGGCTTCAAGATTCCCGGTTAAAACATTTCTTTTTTTTTTTTGCCCTAAAAGCAGTATTTAGATGCGGTAAGCATCTATAGTTTTTGTAAGTTTCTTTTCTTACAGTATTATCCTCCATTTTGTTAGATATCAGATTGTATGTACAACGTCGAAACATCTCCTTTGTTATTTTTGTCTTTAATTTCCTGCCATCTGAAGAAACACAAACGGGTTTTTATCGAAGGAAGAACCTTATTTTAGCTTTTTCAATAGTGATTAAAGCTGCTGTTTTGATTGAAATTGCTTTGTTTACACATAACCATGTAATGCATTATCCTATTGTGATTCAGAAAGAAGAGATTACATCATGTGAAGAACGTGTTAAAAAACTTATTGAAATGACTCCAATATATTAGAACGAGAAAAGAATTGGGTGAGCGTCCTCCTTAACACTTCCTCCCTACGATCTCTTGCACATAATTATGTGTCTGTATGATCTCATTCTGTACTTTTTTAGGTTTGGTGGAAACGTGATGGCTGCCTACCATATGAAAAACAACCTGCGGATAAGAAAGCAGTACCGGATGGGTTGAAGAAGCGGTATGCTTGTTTAATAAATTGTTTATTGTGCAATAATGAGTTAGTTTATAGGATTAGAAATATTTCATAATCTCCAAGAAGATAAGAAGAACGAACTCCTTTACTCTTTGAGGTCTTTGTTTCTGAATTAAAATATTTATTATATTGTAACTTTGAAGTTCATTAAAGTAAGTGTTTTGCATGGAACAGAACCTCACTGTAGGTCACCAAGTCTGGATAATGAACATATTTTAAAACTTAAATGCTAGAAACATAGAGGGAACATTTGTTCAACTTAAAAAAATAGTTAACCGAGTCAAAAAATTAGGTAGCTCACCACAAAGAAAATAACTTCCAAGTAGATGTTACAAGCATACATGATACAACCAGGTAAAACTCATAGTCACATGAGGCGCTTTTTGTTTTATAGAACAAAATTAGTTTCTAAAGTCTAAACACTGTATATTTCTTTATTCTATTCTTATGCTACTATTCTTGGTCTTATTCATCATGCCCAGAATGTCTGCTTAAGCTGTTCTGTCTCTCTTCATTTTCAGTAAGCCTAGATGGAGATTGGGTAACAAAGAACTGTCTCAGTTGTGGAAGTGGGCAGATCAAAATCCGGTATGTTTTTATTTGCATAGTTTGTGGCTTGTGCTATATATGCAAGGTCTAGTTCTGTAGAAGTCGACTCTTATGGATGCTGAACGCTAGGGTCAGAACTTAGAAGTATGTGTAGATAGTGGCATGGCATTCTATACTTAACATTCTTAAAATTTGGTTTGGCCTAAATCAACCCGTACAAAATCAGCTTGTAGCGTGAGAGATGTCTTCCACTTATAAATAAATTTCCAAACCATATCTCAACTGATGTGAGACTGTCAACAAACATCAAACTGATCAAAGTGCTCTGGTTGTAGGTTTAGACTTTTGAGTTGCTTAGTCAAGACCCATGCTTTACAATGTGTATATATCTTCCCTATTTTTATGATAATTCATTTATGTCAATATAGCTGTGAATGAAAATAAAAAATTGAAAGCTGTGGTTCCTCTGATCTCTACTTACTAACTGTTGGAAAGCCGCCTTAATTGTGGTCAGCTCCTAGCAGCCTTAATTGCGGAAACTTTGTGCTGCCTTCATTACATTCTCCAGCACCTTCAATGTGCTAGGTGTGACTTGTGAGTTGTGAGTCGGTGTGTTTGTCTCATATTAACCAAATATATGTAGTACTTAATAAGCAGTCTTTATCATTAAATTGGTTTCGCGGATTGAATTAAGCCCTAAGCCAAAATTCTAATGTTCTGCTTAGTCGATTTTTTTTCTTTGGTTACAAAGCATTTCTTCATTTCCATTGTATTGGTCATAATGTAGAATGACTTTTCTAAATTATCGATTTACAAAAAGTTTCTTGAATTTCCAGAATGCTTTAACTGATCCTCAGCGTGTTCAAACACCTTCAATTATGGAGTACTGGAAACCCTTGGCTGAAGATGTAAGTTTTCCTTATTGAGCAACAATGGACATTGACTTTTTTCCATTTCCTACCTCCACTCCATTGTTTAATATTGCAGGGTTGGTTATTATGATTTTTCCCATTATTCGAGCTGTATTTTTTTTTTCTTTCATTTTACTTAAATATTGAAATTTTTTGCATTCACTAAATTTCAGATGGATCCTTCTGCCGGAATAGAAGCTGAATATCACCACAAGAATAACCGGGTAATCTCCTGTTTAACATTTTGTTTTTGGTAGTAGAAATAGAAATTTAATTTTAAATAAATTAAGGGCAGCACATCAAGTTTGAGAATGAGGTATTCTAAAAAATTTCATAAATTAAAAAACGCAAAAGAACAAAAGCATTAATAAGGTAGCAAGGCTGTGTCCAATTTCTCTACATTTTGGAGATGTCAATGTAGAAACATACCAATAGCAAGCCCAGAAGAGTAAAAATCCATTGTAATATGGCCATCTCGTTGCAACCATCATTGCAAAATATCTGCATACATAGCACCTCCATAAACTAATCCTTCCTCATTTAAGTCAAAACCAATATATTTACCAAAAGAAAATCTAATCTTTTTAGGTGCACTTTTATCTTCTAGTAGTTGGCCTACTATTTTAGAGTATACATTTTTATATATCTTTCTTTCTTTTTGACTCAGGTTTATTGTTGGAAAGGTCTTCGGCTTTCAGCACGGCAGGACTTGGAGGGATTTTCTAAGGTAAGCTTACCTTTTTAATCTTCCTTTATTGTTTGCTTAACTTTTTCGGAGTAATTGAAGTTTTTTTATATATATATATATATTGTTGCAGTTTACTGAATATGGAGTTGAAGGGGTTGTACCACTAGAACTTTTGCCACCTGATGTCCGAGCTAAATATCAAGCTAAACCAAATGAAAGAAGTAAACGTGGTAAAAAGGAAGATGCAAAAAACACTGCTCATCAAGTTGAGGAAAATCAGGTTTCTTGATTCAGATCCAACTTCCCATTTTTCTTTTTTAATTTCACCTGCTCAAGAGAAATAACTTTTTAGAAAGGGTTGTGTAGAATTTAGTGGTTCCAACTGTTGTTGGTTGCATGGTTAATGTTCTTTGGTTTCTATCAACCCCAAGAAGCCCTAAATTGTTGTGAGGATTTTTAATTTCTGTTTTCTTTTGCGGGAAAAAGGCTTTGATTGTTTGCTGTTTTATCCTTGTGTTTCTATGTCTATGATTATATTTGAACTGGAGCTAACAACACAATTTTATCAAAAAAGATTAATGTGTTAATATATTTTAAGCTGTTGGTTTTCATAAGTTGCGTGAATAAGATATGATTTTCTTTATGAATTTGAAACTCTGGTATGCCTATGGCCATGTAGCTTACTAGTATCTAGCTTTCTTGGAAAGAACCCGGTCTTCTCCCATAGAACATCCTTTCAACAGGTCCCCGATCCTCATAACCCTGTGAAAAAAAAGCAGAATAAAACACGCACACACACTGACACACAAAGTATGGTAACTAGAGAGACGAAATTACATTGCATGGATACAGGTACGGGATTTATACAAAATTGAAGGTACAAGTATGCCAATAAAAAAATATTTTATAATATATAAATAAAATAGAATTTTAGGATCCTGCTAACATGGACCTTGGTCCAACCCTTAATATGACTGCTTATAATCGGGTTTCAATATTGTAAGAAGATTTTGCATACTAAATCATCAGATGTCTTCACTTACATCACCAATTCCCTCTTGTCAATGTAACCAGAAGAATACAATGCTAGGTGTATATGAGACCACGATTCCATCTCTAGTTGGATAGTGATGACCATAATGTTGTACTCTGACAATCCAGTCGTCGCTTGCTGTAAGACATGAGTTTATTGGAAGTGCCCCTGGGATATTCCCCTACGCAACCGCTC
>NC_021164.2:6468154-6480914 GCF_000331145.2 Cicer arietinum | reverse complement strand
CCGCTCTTGTGGGTCCCAACTAGGTTAAAGTATCTCAGCTAAACAATCCGCCACTCCAGCCCCTTCTTTTAAATATCCCAAGCCCTAACAGACATGAAACAATGAAAACGGAGCCGATGAGAAGAGGTATCGAATTATCTAAAGAAGAAAGCAGTTATAGCTGGTTGAAGTAAGGGTCTATGCTTGGACTGGGTGCATATTAAAGGGAGCAAGAATTTTGTATAAACAAGGTCACATTTTATAAAGATATAGATTTGAGAGGAAAAAGGATTTAAATAACCAGAGAGAATTTTTTTGGTCTTAACCCTCTATTATTAGGGAAAAGGGACTCTGATAATCCAGAGGTTAGTTGGGAGGTAAGTAAATTCTAGCCAAAGGTTGCTCCAGCCGGGGTTTGAACTCGGGTTCTTTTGAATTATTCGTCCACTAGAATTGATACTGAATGATTTGATCAATTAGACTAATCTGTATGATTTCTTACCAAAAAAAATACATTGATTATAGTGATTGACTATCTAATAAGTATCTAGAAGCTTTCCTAATTTAATATATTACAAATGACAAATCAGAATAGAACCAAGAAATATATATAGGGAAATTAGGAAAGGTGATATTTCATTGCAGAAGATATGTAAAGAATATTTACATAGCAAAAATTAGGTAAATAATTCACCAGGTAATAATAAAAGTATCAATGTGATCAACAAAAGAATCAATGAAATGATTTTTGTAAAACACCTGGTGCATACCCATAAGTACCAAATGCCTACCATGTTGGGGTACAATCCATTATGTGTATGGCTTTAATTTTGGAGTATCTATGTTTTATCGCCCTCTACATTATGCACCTTCATTTGAGTGTATTTGGAGAAAATCAAAGTAAAGGGAGAATTCGGATGATATTGGCCATAGTTAGCTTAGGCTTAGGCCTATTTTAGGTTAGAAGATGAGAGAAAATCAAAGAAGTTAAGTGTAGAGAGAGAATTTGGAGAATTCTGAATGTGATTGCTAACCTTCAATTGAGTGTAGATATAACTTTATATAGAGTGGCATAACTGCCTTCTTAACTAGCTGAATGGCAACAGAACTCTGTTACGAACTAACTCTTCCTATATGCAGATATAAGGCTACACCAATTACAAATACGGAGATACATAGATAACATAAACCATATTTTGTCACTCGAATACTGAGTCCAACTAACTGATCCATCTTTAACTTCGGTATGCTCAGCTCTATGAAGCACTGTCACAGATACCGAAACATTGACACATAGACACCGATAATAATTTAAAAAAATTATAGTGAATGAATTTAACCACTTGTGCTGGTGTTGTGTTGGTTTCAGACACTAACACGTGTTAAACATTAGATACCTTCAATCTGAAGTGTCGGTGCTACATAGGGTCTGTTGAGTGCTCTTTCTATATTAAGGATTTGTAATAATAAATCAATGTTAAATGGATTCTCTGAAATAACTTTTTGTCATTATTTTTGTTGAATAGATTTCTACACCTGCAGCTGAGACGGATGGTGAAGGCATTAGAACAGATACCACAGCAACACCAATGGAATTTGATGCTGTTGCTCTTCCAGGTAATCAAGGTGGAACCTCAACTTCTGATGAACTACAGAAGCTGAGCTCAGATACTGATAACGGGCTGGAAGCGGGTCAGTTGGAAGCGGATGCTGAAGTTGAAGCCGGAATCATAGATGAGACTGATGCTGATGCTGATGTTGATTTAGATGCAGTTGGCTGATAGAAAAATTTCAGAGGAACATTAGAATAGTAGATGCCAGCATCCATTTTTTAGTGACAAAGATAAGCTGCAAGCAACATTCTTCCCCAAAATTAGGTCATGTTAAAGGCATCTTGTTTTATTTCAAATGACATGAAGGAAATTATTTTAATTTTTTGTATAACATCAGTTGGAAGTGGTTTTCTCAATGTAGAGTGACAATATAAACATTTGTACTTGTATGGTGAAAAAATGAAATGAAATGAAATATACTCAATTAATTTTCCCATCACATGCTATCAATGCAATTATTTGAAACTGATTTGTTGTTTAACACTTATGATTCTGAATATGGATCTCTTATATTGGAATTCAATATGATAGAATAATGTGGAAGATCTTGCTATAAAATTTATTTGATTTTACATCTTAAATATATAATTAGATTTTAATGTTGAGATCTCTTGTACACTTTCATGTTGAATTTTTAACATTAAGGATCCAAATCGGTATGGTTTACAGCTTCCATTGTTGATGAGCGATAGGATATAGGTGGCATGTGGGAGTGAGCATAGTCAGGTGTAATTTATCAGAGTTAATGTGATAAATTTGTTTTCCTCTTTACCGTTTTATAAAGTTATGCTAGAGTATAAAGATATTGGGATTAACTCTTGTCCCTAATAATCCGGAGTAGAGGTAAATAAAGATTGTTTAAAATTATTCTAATCAAGGTTGGAATTTGAATTCTTTTGAATGTCTTTTATTGAAATTTATTAATCTTTTTAAAACAATCATTTTATTTGTATTAAATAGAGTAAATATTTATTATAATCTTTAAAAGTGACAAGCGGGGATCACAATCGCCAAGAAGATAAATTATTTAAAATTTTTTAAATTTTAATTCTGATAATCATTTTGGTACTTAAATTAATTTTCCATTAGTTCAGCCAAGATGACATAATTTTTGACATGCAAGATGCTAATTTAACATAAAATACACAAATACTCTTTACCATGTGACAGTATATCATTATAGTGCCATGAAGGTTCATAATTAAATTTTTTAATAAAAATTAATTGTTTTATAAAAATTAATTGTTTTATAAAAAAAATTGTTTTAAAATGGACATCAATGTAAATATTTTAAGAGTACTTTAGTAACCTTAAACACAATGATAAATGAATGAAATTTTGTATGTTAGTAGCGGTTGATTTACGTATATTTACGTTGCTAAATTACGTTCACAAATAATTTTTAAAACAATTTTTAAATAAACGATAATTTTGTAAATTTCATTTAAATTAATTGAAAACATATAACATCACAAAATCTTTTTCTCTTTTCTATTAGACTTCTGTATTTTGGTTCATGCAAGGGTGGTTTGGTGATTCTTATTTTAAAACAAATAATTTTATTTTTTAGCAATTGGAAATAAAATAGATTGAAAAAAGTACAACCATGTGAAAAATATAATCAGGCATGAAAACAATTAAGGAATGCATGTAAATGGAAAAACATATTATCAAATAAGGAACAAATGACTTGAGAGTAAAGAAATGTAATGAGCAAGTGGTCTCAATATTTGGAGTGTATTTTTTTAAGGTTCTTCTAGAAAGGGTGTTGTGTTTAGGGAGTTTTGGATGCTCTATGTTTGCAATTTTATGTTATCTTTAGACTTTTTGTATCATCTTGTATCCTAAGAGCACTTCTTATGCTGTTTAGTAGTGTTCATTGTTCATTATCATTTTTCTTTTTTATTTATATTAAAAAAAAACATTTCATATTAAATTACGTTTGGATGAAAATTAAATGCATACTGAATAAATAAAAATTCTTCTAATAGAAACATGGATAATTGAAAGAAGATTGAGAAAGATACAAAATTTCATTCTTCATGTTTGTGTTTAAGATAATTTATTTTTAAAGTTTATTATAAAAGTGCACTTAAAAATATTTACTTATATATTTTTTTTAAAGAAATTTTTATAAGATAATTAATTCTTACATAATAAACTAATTATAGACTTTTATAACAATGAATTGGAGCATTGAAGAACTTTAATGACATTATTACGTGGCAAATGATACTTGAGTGTAAAAAATTACCACAGCTAAATAAAATTAACAAAAAAATTAATGTTGGAGACTAAGATGCACGATGAAAGTAAGATTTCATGAGTTTTAAATAATAAGAATCATTGTATTATATGAACATTATTCTATACTATTATTTAGTACATATTTCAAATCAATCTAGTTTGTGTAATCTTAATTATACTCATATCTAAGGGTACTTATCTTACATAACCGTCTTAAATATTTAATAGGTCTTATTTTAATTTTAATAATTGAGTTTTAATAAAAAAAAATACAATTTTAATAATTAAAAAAAAGTAAAATAAGTTTTTAGTTCTAATAAAATTTTATGTTTGGTCTATAATTATTATCTTTTTAGTCTATGAAAATAATTTATTCACTTTTACTTCTTCTTTTGAAATAATTTTGTAAGAAATTAATACTTTTAATCCCTAAAAAAGACTCTATAAAATCAAAATTAGAACTAAAGTAAAATACTAAAATTGAAAGATCAAAATTTTATAAAAACATATTTAATAAAAAAAATCCACTTCATTTTCATTTTATTATATTATAAAACTAAAAATTAGAGCCCTTAACTAATTAGAAACGTTTTACAGCTAAACTGAATTGATGAGGATATCAACCATGCCAAGTTAGGTTGATGCTGGAAAAAAATACTTGTATTATTTTATCAATTTTTATTTTATTTTTCATACCCTAAACTATTAGTTTTGCACATTTGATTCAAATACAATTGTTCTCTTCTTTGATTTGCCTTACAACATACAAAATAACTCATATCGAGAAATTAGATGTGGTCAAGAATAAGCATATTGATGATAAATTGATTATTCGAAATTTTAATATATGAAATCCCATAGAAGAAAATTATAAAATATGTTTGTAATTTATTTTTGTCTCCAAATTAAAATCATGGCATATTATTTGTTGCTCAATTTAAAAATTTGTTCAGTTTTACTCTTTTATATTTGTTAAGAAGACCACAAAAACATATTTCAAAAAAGGAAAAATATTAACAAATGTTAGCACGACTCTAAAAGAAATACATGATAAAAATTATATAGTTAAATAATTTTTTAATTTCTATAAAAAAATTTATATATTTTTTAGTTTTTGATGATACGAAATATATTCAATTTTTAAATTTTTTAGAAGTATGTTGAGAACATTAGTAAAAATTCATCTACATAAATATATAATTTTTTAAATATTATATGTTTAAAATAAAAGTCTTTAAAATATAAACTTAAAAATTAATTTTTTAAATAATTTTTTATGAATAATTTTTTATAATATTATAAATATATATGCAAAACAATCATTTAAAATTTGATGTTCCGATAAAAATTAAAACTACTTACATAAAAATTTTATAAGGATTAAAATATGTAATTTTTTTTTATAAGAACTAAAAATAAATTTTTATAAGGACGAAAAAACTTAATTGATCTAAAATTATATTTTAAAATTTTGGAAAAAAAACTCACTTTTTGAAGGCCAGCTGAAAACAAATTTTATGAACTTTTTAAGGATTAAAAATAGCATTTAATTTTATTTATATTTAAATAATAAATAAATATTTAATTAATTAAACTTCAATAAGCTGCACCTGAGTTTGGATCCGGTATCAGCTGCCTTAACTCAACTTTGGTGACTTTCTCAACTAATTAAGTGAAGCATCTACCATCATCATCATCATCATCATTATTATTTTTTTTTTTATTATTTTTAATTATATTTAAAGTTGAATCTTCTGGCACATTGATGCATTAATAATATTGAACTGGTGAAACAGTCTGTCAATGAAACAAATCATTAAATCTTACAGCGTGTTTCACATGTGCAATTTTATATTACAACAATTGAACAAAGTAGTGTTGAATAAATACTTTTTAAAATATATTTTCTAATGCATTTTCATTTTATTGATTAAAATTTATACACACCCATTAAAATATGTTATTTCACATAAATTTAGTGAAATTTATAAGTATTTTAATTAATTAATGTATTAAACAATATATTTTGATTTAATAATTAAAAATTTATTATAAAATATAGAACAATTGTTTGATTTAATTTGACATTGTATATAGTGTGATCTAGTTGTTTAGTAAACATTTCACATATTAAGTTTATAAATGAAAGATAGAGAGTAATATTTAAAAAAAAAAATTATTTTTAGTAATTATTAAAATATTATCGTTATAATTAATGCAACGAAAAAGAAAGTAAATTTATAATAATTTTTGTAGCACTTTATTTGTCTCGTTTTAAATATTTTATTTTAATTATGTACAACTTTTAAAAAAAAAATTAGTTATGTTAATTTCAAAAATAAAATAAATTTTATTTATTAAAATGTTTTGATTAATTGTAGTTAATAGAGAAATTTAATAAATTAAAATGTAATAAATAAATATATATTAATAAAAAATAATTAAAATTATATTAATTTATAAAATGACAAATAATTTTATATACATAAAAATAACAAATGAAACAAGTATAACAAAAAAATATTAATCAGAGAGGATACTTAAAAAAAATTAATACTACATTAAAAATTAATTTATTTTGTTAATAAATTACTCATTCTAGGAGGGAGGGGTATTACATAGTTGCTCTCAAATTCAAAGTTATATTTTTTTCTAACATTATATTTTATAATAAAATACTTTAATTAAAAATTCTCAATAAGATATATTTTTTTTAAAAAATTAAATATTTAACATTTTCATTTAAAAATTCATTTTAAATTTAACTTTTATTATATTAGTTTACGGAACATCTACAACTATTAAATTTAACTTCTAGCTTCGACTTATCTGTAAATCACCGTATATGCTTGTTACTTCCAACTTAGATCTTAGACAACAAAAATATTACTATAATAATAACTATACGATAAAAAAAAAAAAAAAGTATATGATTGAGTACTATATGATAATTAATACACCTAATCCAATCTGTTCTGAGTTTGTCATCACTATTTTTGACTTTTTAAGCAACTATTCCAATTTCCAACCCAACCCATTTTGCTACATTTTCACATAAACTTCAATCAACTACTCTTATTGCATAGGTATGTTTCATTTATATCTCAAATCAAACTTTTATGTCATAATTCTTTTGTTTAATATGAATATTGTAACTTAGTTTCTTGCTTAAACTTGATTAGTATTCCATAAATTTTGTTGGTATCTTTGTTTTCATAATCAAAGTGATTAAGTTTACGCGGTTAATCAATTTCAGTTAAGGATAAATTGTTTGGAATAATTTGAGTTCGAATTTTGACTGAAACAATTTTTTGTCAGATTTTAATTATCTTCAGACTGAACTCTAAATTATTAGAATTTTATTTCCCTATGAATGAAAGGTTAAAAAACTAAAATATTTGTTTTTATAATGATAAAAACGGTCATGAGGATAGAGTTGTAACTATTAATTGGAAAATCAACACTCTTTATAATGAAATGTTAGAATAGCAAATCTAGTTATAAAGAAAGAAGATAATGAACGAGCAATAACACAATGATTGATCTCATAGTTTGACTAATGTGCATATGTCTACGAGTTCGACTAATGTGCATATGTCTACGACAATATTGTGGATGTTGTACCTTTTTTTTATTATGTAATGAATCAGGGTTATAGCAGCATTTGACCGCGTTTTGTTCCATTGTTTTATGATAAGATGATGAATGTTGTTGCTGACCGTTGAAGGTTTAGAATAAGTTTTTTATATCTTTGTGACCGCAATTGCAGTTGCATCAGACATATTTAATTGTAATTTTTCTCATTATAAATAATCATGTCATTTTTCATGTATCTGCGACTGCAATTGCCGTTACATCTGACATATTTGCTATAAAATATAGAACAATTATTCAATCTAGTTTCACGTTGTATATAGTTGTAGTGGTTGTTTAATAAAACATTTCATACATTAAATGAAAGATAGAGAATATATTTAAAAAAAATTATTTTTATTAATTATTAAAATATATATCGTTATAATTAATGCAACAAAAAAACAGCAAATTGATATTGATTTATGTGAACTTTATCTATCACGTTTTAAATATTTAATTTGAATTATGCATAATTTTTTTAAAAATAATTAATTACGTTGATTTAATGATTAAATGTACTTCATTTATTAAAATGGTTTAATTAAATGTAATAAATAAAGATAAGTTAACAAAAAAAATAATTAAAATTATATTAATATTATAAAATGACTAATTTTAGATGTATAAAAATAACAAATGGCACAATTACCATAAAACGAATAAGTATCAATCAGAAGAGGATACTTTAACAAAATTAATATTACATTAAAAATTAAAACCATCATTCAGTTATAAGAGGATTTATTTTGTTAATAAGTTACTCATCCAAGGAGGGAGGGGTATTACATAGTTGGTCTCAAATTCAAGTTATACTTTTTCCTAACATTATATTTTATCAATAAAATATTTTAATTGAAAATTCTCAATAAGATATTTTTTTCATTTAAAAATTCATCTTAAATTTAACTTTTATGGTCATTGAGATTATATCTCAGTTGACTAACATCTACAGCTATTAAATTTAATTTCTAGCTTCAACTTATCTGTAAATAACAGTATATGCATGTTACTTGCAACTTAGATCTTAGACAATAAAAATATTACTATAATAATAACTATACGATAAAAAAAAAAGTATCTGATTGAGTACTATATGATAATTAATACAGCTTATCCAATTTGTTCTGAATTTTTCATCACTATTTTTGACTTTTTAAGCAACTATTCCAATTTCCAACCCAACCCATTTTGCACATTTTCACATAAACTTCAATCAACTACTCTTATTGCATAGGTATGTTTCATTTGCATCTCAAATCAAACTTTTATGTCATAATTCTTATGTTTAATATGAATATTGTAACTTAGTTTCTTGCTTAAACTTGATTAGTATTCCATAAATATCGTTGGTATCTTTGTTTTCATAATCAAAGTGATTGAATTTAAGTGATTAATTAATTTTAGTTAAGAATGAATTATTCGAGAGAATTTGAGTTCGAATCTTGGCTGAAACAATTTTTTGACAGACTTTAGTTAGTTTATGACCGAACGAACTCTAAATTAATAAGACTTTGTTCCCCTAAGAATGAGAGGGTTAAAAAACTAAAATCTTTGTTTTCATAATGATAAAAACTTTCAAACATTGTTTTTCATATTCTTCAAAACTGAGAGAGTATAGAGGGTAGAGTTGTAACTATTAATCGGAAAATCAACACTCTTTGTAATGAAATATGTCGGAATAGCAAATCTAGTTAGCAAATCTAGTTCTAAAGAAAGAAGATAATGAACGAGCAAAAACACAATGATTGATCTCAGAGTTCGGCTAATTGTGCGTATGTCTCTAACAACAGAGTGGATGTTGTACCTTTTTTTATTATGCAATGAATTAGGGTTATAGTGGCGGTTGACTGCGTTTTGTTCCATTGTTTTTTTGATAAGATGATGAATGTTGTTGCTAGCTAAACCTATAACAAACTCTTGTTTTCTTAGTTTTGTTTCGTTAAAGGTTTTAAAGAATAGGTTTTTTATATCTCTGTGACCGCAATTGCAGTTGCATCAGACGTATTTGATTGCAATTTTTCTCATTATAAAGAATCACGTAATTTTTCATGTCTCTGCGATGCGACCGCAATTGCAGTTACATGGGGCGTATTTGACTGCAGTTTTTCTCAATATCCAGAATCATGTTGTGATTTAAAGTCTTGGTTCAATTGTTTTGCAGATCAAATCAAGAAGCTTGACAAGGATGGATACTATTGCTAGTGTAGCGTCAAGCGTGGCTTTACCTGTGCTGCGGCAATTTACTTATATATTGATGTACAACAGTTACCTCCATGATCTCGAGAATGAGATTCAGAAGCTGCAGAGGGAGGAGAAAGAAATGAGGCACACTGTTGAAGCTGCCAAAAGGAACGGTGAAGAGATCGAAGACACGGTTCGTGACTGGTTTTCTAGAGTGCAGACAGCCATAGAAGAGGCACAGGCATTCCTTCGTGAAGAAGACCAAGAAAGAGTTGGATGCGTAGATGCGGTGTACTCAAGGTACACAAGGAGTCAGAAAGCAAGAAGCTTGGTGGATCTTTTGATTGAAATAAAAAAAGAAACATTCGACCGGATTTCATACCGTTGTGCTTTGAAATGCAACTTCAGTTCTGGTGCTAGAGGTTATGTGGACTTGGAATCAAGAACAACAATGTTGAACGAAATTCTTCGTGTGTTAAAAGAGGATTCTGATGTTCACATGATTGGTGTGTATGGAATGGCAGGGATAGGTAAGACTGCATTGGTGAAGGAACTAGCGTGGCAAGCCGAGAAAGATGGTTTGTTCGATGTGGTAGTGTTGGCTACTGTGACGAATTCTCCTAACGTGACAAAGATTCGAGCTGAAATAGCTGATGGGTTAGGTTTGAAGTTTGATGAGCTGACTGAGGTGGGAAGAGCGAGCCGGTTACGCCAAAGGATTAGGCAGGAGATAAAGATTCTTGTGATACTCGATGATGTTTGGGGAGAGCTAAGCTTGAATGAGGTCGGTGTTCCTTTCAGCGATGATCGTGGTGGTTGCAAAGTGTTGGTTGCATCTAGAGATCGTAATGTGTTGACTACTAACTTAGGTGCAAAGAAAGTTTATAGACTTGAAGTTTTGTCTGAGGATGAGAGTTGGAGTTTGTTTGAAAATAGAGGAGGGAATGCTGTTGAAGATGTTAGCATTAAGCCGGTAGCGATGAAAGTGTCGAAAAATTGTGCTGGTTTACCCCTTTTGATTGTTAATGTTGTTGAAGCATTGAAGAACAAGGATTTGTATGCTTGGAAAGATGCACTTGAACAGATAGAAAATTTTGACTTTGATGGATGTTTTTATTCTCAAGTTCATTCTTCTATTGAGAAGAGTTATGATCATTTAGAAAGTCAAGAACTCAAAACATTCTTCCTTCTTTTAGGTTCAATGGGAAATAGTTACAACGCGAAAGACTTGTTGGTGTTCGGTTGGTGTTTAGGTTTGCATAAACACGTTGATACGTTGACAGACGGAAGAAACGGGCTTCACAAATTGATCGACGACTTGAGAGATGCGTGTTTGTTGCTCGAAGGCGGAAGAGATTCGGTTGCGGCACTCAAAGTTGTTCGCATTGTGGCTGCCTCCATCGCGTCAAAGCTCAAGCCGTTCTTTACTGTCGAGAGAAACACCCAACTGAAAGAATGGCCGAGAACCGATTTCTTGAAAACATGTCATCATATTTTCTTGGATCGGTGTCGCATCCACGAACTTCCCGAGAGGTTAGAATGTCCTAACTTAAAGATACTCAAACTCAACTCTCAAGATAATAACAATTTGAAAGTTCATGATAATTTCTTTGATCATATGAAAGAACTTAAGATACTAAGTTTAGGAAATTTGAATTTTACTCCATCACTTCCTTCATCTATTTCCCTTTTAACAAACCTCCAAGCACTTAATCTCAATAAATGCATGTTGCAAGACATTTCTATTGTTGGAGAAATCAAAAGTTTAGAGATTCTCAACCTGGAAAAATCCGAGCTTAAAGAGATCCCTGCCGAAATAGGACGATTGACTAATCTTCGGTTGCTAGATTTGACCGATTGCTCGACGCTAGAAATAGTACCTCGCAATCTCATATCAAGTCTCACAAGCTTAGAAGAACTCAATATCGGAAACTGTAATAATATTCAATGGGAGGTTATGGCTACTGGAATTGAAAACCAGAAAAATAATTCAAGTTTAAGCGAGTTAAGAAATTTGCATCAACTTTCAACTTTGAATATGCAAATAAATGATACTTCAGTTTTTCCTAGAGACTTATTTTCCTTTGGAAGACTAGAAAGTTACAAGATTTTGATTGGTGATGGCTGGAAATTTTCTGAGGAGGAGGATTCTGAGAACTACAAAAGTTCAACAAGAGTTCTTAAGCTAAATTTGAGCATGGATCCAAGCATGCTTTTGGATTATGGAATAAAAATGTTGACGGCTCGCGCCGAAGATTTGTATCTAGCTGAACTAAAAGGTGTCAAAGAAGTACTTTATGAATTGAATGATGAAGGATTTTCACATTTGAAGCATCTTAGTATTAAAAAATGTGATGAAATGGAGAGCATTATTGGATCAACAAATTGGTCACTTCATGATAATGTTTTCATCAACTTGGAATCTTTGATACTTCACAATATGATGAAATTGGAGAGAATATGCAGTGATCCAATTCCAACAGAAGCTTTTGCAAAACTACAAGTTATCAAAGTGAAAAACTGTGATAGGATGGAGTTTGTTTTGTTGAATTCAATGGTCAAACACCTTTCTGAGCTTGTTGAAATTGAGATTTCTGAATGTGGATTTATGAAGTATATCATTGACAAACAAAGACAAGAGGATGATGGAGAAAGTGACAAGATCGCGCTCCCGAAAATGCGTTCGCTCACGCTTGAATCGTTACCTTCTCTTGTTAGTCTTTCTCCTGAGTCATGCATTAAGGATAATGAAAACAACAATGATTTCTCAAGCCAACTTTTGAATGATAAGGTACAAATAGAACTTGTTGTTTTTTATTTATTATCCATACTGGAACATCTTGTTCTTATAAGATCTTATGAGCCTCATAATTCAATTTCTATATTTTGTTTGGAATATAATTTATATACATTGTCAATTACAACTGTTACATCGTTAATAATGTTTGACTTTTGTCATAACTACTTATAAAGTTATCTACATGATTGATCATGATTTTCCGACTGTGTAAAACTTTTTACATTGTCGATGTATGGAAATTAAACTCTTTTTTGTTGTTGTTCAAATGCATGTGTTTATCTTACATGATCATTATTAACTTTGT
>NC_021164.2:6463868-6467891 GCF_000331145.2 Cicer arietinum | reverse complement strand
GTAGGGAAAACACTTACCTGCATATCTGTAAACATTTTTTATGGGAAAAAATTGTCTTTCAAATATGGTATAGAGCTTAAGAAGCTTTTGCCATAATTGGCTATTTTTTTTACTAGAGATTAATTTTCATACATTGTCAGTGTAAAAAGTTTCACACAGTCACAAACACGTATATGTATGACTTTAGAAGTAGTTATTGTAGTTATGGTTAAAGTCAAACGTTTTCAATAATCAAATGGTTATGATTGACTGTTAATGTAAAACACTTTTACACTTACCGGGTATAAATTTTTTTTTTGCAGAAATTAAATTAATTTTACTTTAGTTGGCTAGTGTTGAAAATATATTAGAATATGTATATTTATGTATCATATGGTAGCATATAAATAGAAATAACATCTTTTATATTTATTTTGTATTTATTAACTCAAGCCTAAAAAAAAATTGACTCTGTTGTGTAGTTGAAACACACGATTTCACCGTCTCGTCATGCATCTTTTCTCTCTAATTCAACGGTTCCAAAAATTACAAGAGACGTTTTTTTGTTAGTTATAATGAAACTTTGATAACTTTTGACAGGTTGAATTTCCAAATTTGGAGAACTTGAAGCTTTGCTCAATCAATGTCCAGAGAATATGGGATGACAAACTTTCAGCAGATTCTTGTTTCAAAAATTTGACCAAATTGACTGTAGATGGTTGTGAAAAGTTGGCATATCTTTTTTCATACTCAGTGGCTGAAAGATTGGTCAAACTTGAACATCTTTTAATTAATTCATGCAAATTGGTAGAGAAGATATTTGTCCCTCATGAAATTTTGAGTAACTTTGCTCATATTATAAAATCTCCTCCTCTTGAAATGGTAAGCATTTCAAATTTCTTCAAGTTTTCCTTTGCTTATCACTTTTTATTTTTTTTTTATTTTTTCTTTGTTTAGTAGTTACACTTATGGTTTATTAGTATTACCTCCTTCGACTCTTCGACAAATTTCATATTTATTAAGAAAAGTAAGCCATGTATTTAATGTGTACATTAATTGTAGTTTCTTTATGATGAAGTTTAAGCAAAATAAATTATTTATAAAATTGACGTATCTGATCAAAATTTTAGACTAAATATATCTTTTCAAATACATTTTTTGCTTATATTTCATTCTAAATGGAGTATGAATAGGTTTAAATTGTCATTTTGTTTATGAATGTGTTCAACTCTGAATTTGCATATACCAATACACTTAGTAGTATTAATTAGTGGTGTATTTGAAAAATAAATAAATGTATTTAGTAACTTTAAATAGGCCTTATATTTAGGGACAAGTTTTTTTCTTTCCCAAATGGAGTTTATATTTAGGGACTGAGTCATATTCAATTGTGAAGTCTGAGAGGTTTATAAGTTGTTTTCAACTTATTTTTATAAGCTCTTCATGGTAGTTTATGGAAACAACTTTTAGTTTATATGAAAACAATATGACTTTATTCATCATTTCTTATAGTAATAGTTTATACATAAGTACTTATATGATAAACAATTATGCTATAATTGCTTAATTAAGCTATTTATAAGTGCTTATTGTGTATATTCAATTGAAAAGTTTGAATCTGAAGTATGTTATTGTTATCAACTGTGTAATTATATAGGTTCCAATTTTCCCAAACTTGGAGACATTAGTGATTTCTCAAATGGACAACTTGAAGTCAATATGGCCAAACCAACTTCCTCAAAATTCCTTTGGCAAATTAAAAAAATTGGAAATCACATCATGTGACCAACTTTTGAATGTGTTCCCAAGTCATGTGCAAAACAAATTACAAAGCATTGAATCATTGAATTTATTGCACTGTCCTGCACTACAAGTTATATATGAAATAGATGATATTAGAGAGGAAGAGCTTAAAATTCCACTAAGAACTTTATCTTTAGGACATTTACCAAACCTAAAGTATTTGTGGAATAAGGATCCACAAGGAAATATCAAGTTTCATAACTTGTTTGTGGTAAAAGCAGAAAAATGTGAAAGTCTAAAACATTTATTTCCATTCTCTGTGGCCAAAGATCTTTTGCAACTACAAGTCCTTGAGATAAGTGATTGTGGTGTAGAGGAAATTATTGCAAAGGATCATCAAGGAGAGGTAGAGGAATGTGTTGGACTTGTTTTTCCAAGATTAGTTTCTTTGAAATTTTTGAATTTGAAAGAACTTAAATGCTTTTGTAGTGGAAATCATAACTTTAGGTTTCCATATTTGAATAAATTATATGTGGTTGAGTGTCCTATAATGGAGACTTTCTCTCATGGAATCTTGAGAGCATCAATTCTTAGAAAAATATGTGTGAGTGAGAAAGGAGATCTATTGTATTGGGAAGGTGACCTTAATACTACAATAAGAAATCTTTTTCGTAGGGGAATGGATCTTCTCCTGTGAAAATTTTCTACAATGGAATCTTTACCATTCGTCTCTCTATACCGCATATGGTCAAAGTTCTTAAGAGGTTACTCAATGGTGAAGATTTTCATCAGACTCTCTTTAGGGAGATGTGATTGAATTTTAGAGGTATGTATTTTTAATAATTCTCTAATTGTAATTTCTATATTTTTGTATCCCTATTAGAAAATTCCACACACTATTTTGTAAATAAAGATCTCCTTCTTCAAAAAAGAGACACGTTGTTCAATTACCTTTCTCATTCTTCTTATTCATCCATTAATTTAAGCGTTGAAGTATTTGCAGATATTCTACCATTTTATTCTATTGTAGTCATCATCAAGGTTTCATTGGATGAAAATTTAAAGATATAATTGTGGATGAATCTCTTTATTCGTGTATTTTATTATTTGCATAATTAAATGTTATCATGTTAATTTTGGAAATTTAATGTTTATTGTTGTAATCTTTGTTTGATATACTCTCTTAATATTGTGACCAAGAAGTATACATTTATATTGATGTTCTCTCTTCATGCCAATTTGCTGCATAAATACTGTGTAATTAAGTATTTTCAGTTGTTAAATTAAATTTAAGGAATATGTTCATTTCTTTCATTTCATATACATATGAAAGAAAAAAATGAATTGTTACTAAATTGTTATGACTTTTTTATCCTTCACTCATTTTCTATTTTACCATTCTCTCATGTATAGGAAATTTTGCTACACTTTCGTCAAAATTCGTGAAAGATGATTTCGTCCAATTTAGCATTGCTTTTAATTTAATTAGTAGGATTTCGTCTATTTAGCATTGCTTCTAATTTAATTGGTAAGATTTCGTCCTATTTAGCATTGCTATTAACTTAATTAGTATGATTTCGTCCAACCTAAATCTAATTAAAAAATATTATCATTTGTTATTTTTGAAAATTACATATAATATAAATACTTATTGTCAAAAAAATTACATATAAGTATGTCACTACCTAACACAATATTTTTAAATTATAATAATTACTTTTTACATCACTTTTAGATTATAATTTTTACTTTTAAAACGGATTAGTTTTGCATGGGTTCAATGAGGTCAGATATGTTTTTTTTTTTATTTAAAAAAAGAAGTTTAACAATGGGAAAAAGGCAAGAAGTTTTATTCAAAACAAAAAGTTAAAATGAGAGAAAAGTAAATCATGATTAAAAAAAAAAGACATAAATATAGTATATTATTTAACATAAAAGTACTATTAGAGTATAAAATAATAAAATAAAAATTTATATAATTATGTATTGAATAACTGTTTTCGAATGTTGGAAATTGACATATCAACTAGTAAAATTTATTTGATTTGATTTTGATTGAATTTTTGAATTTATTACAAGCTAAATATCATCCCTTAACTTAATTTCAGTTAATGTCTTAGTCATTTAATTATTTTTTTACTTTTTAGATTTAGTCCTTCATTTTAATTTTAAGTGACAATTTGATCTTTTATGTTTTAAAATGTCAACAATGTTATTCTTTTATATATATATATATATATATATATATATATATATATATATATATATATCTATATATATAAAAAAACAAATAGATAAAAA
>NC_021164.2:6440368-6463717 GCF_000331145.2 Cicer arietinum | reverse complement strand
TATATATATATATATAAAAACTCAAAAATTCATTAAAATTTTCAAACAAAACTCGTAAAATTAATTATATTCTTTAATATAATACAAATTTCATCAAATTCGTAATTCAAATCATAAAATAAACTCATATTTTCATTATTTAGTTGATGTTGTTGGAGATACAAATATGAGTTTATTTAAAGATTTGAGTTACGAATTCGATGAAATTTGTATTATATTGATGATAAACTCATTTTTATTCTTTATTTGATGTTGTTAGAGATAAAAATACGAGTTTATTTAAAGATTTGAGTTACGAATTTGATTAAATTTGTATTATATTGAATAATATAATTAATTTTATGAGTTTTGTTTGAAAATTTTGATGAATGTTTAAATTTTTGTTAAAAAAATGATAACATTGTAGACATTTTAAAATATAAAAGATCAAATTATCACTTAAAATTAAAATAAAAGATCCAATCAAAAGAAAAAAAAATAAAAGACTAAAACGTTAACTGAAATAAGTTAAAGACCAGGTGTGGTATTTAACTTTATTATATTTTTTTACTACTCTTTTATAATTTTATTTATATTTTACATTTCTCTTTTATTGAGATATGAAATATTTTTAACTAAATATGTAAATTGATATATTTTTTTCACTTGAAAAACCTTACTTTTTAAAATTTATTATTTATTTTTTCAGGGCTAAAGCCCTTAGTTTCCAGTTTAATTTTTAAGTCCACCTTGACAACACACATTAATTAAAAATCAAATAAATATTTATTTTTTCAATTTAAAAAATTTAATTAATTTTTTGAAAAAATAAAAATTTAATTAAATTAGCGTCTTCTTTCCTTAATATTTTAATCAATATTTCTTTCATTTCCTTGGCAAAACATTTCTTTAATTAAATTTATTATAATATTTAAGAACAATTGCTGTAATTTTTAATTTGTATATTTATTTTTTGTAACACATGTATCCATATTATAATATTTTTAAATAAATTTTAAGAATTAGTATAACATAGTAGTATTATAATATCATTTAATTTAATTTTAAATTTTTTATTGAACCATGGTTTAAACTTATTTTACACTAAACTTCATCTCTATTAACTCATATGGAAGTATTCATTTATTTATATTTAATTAATGTTCTTGTTTCATTTTTTGGAAAAAAAAATATTTTTTCAATTGATGAAATATAAACTCGTTTATTATAAATTCTAAAAAAATATAATTTTCTTATCTAATAATTTAATTTTTTTAATAGAGTTAAAAAAAAAAGAAATTGTTTTATTTATCACCGTCTAAAAAGTTATTAAAAGTACTTTTTTTTATTTTAAACCGTTTTTAAATTCTCATTTTAAAAAAAAACTGTAATAAATAATTATTTTTTTAAAATATTGATTATTTTAAAGAAAAAAAAAAAGCATCATTTAGTTTTTCCCTCCATCTCTTACAAAATTTGGGGATAATTTCCCTCCTTTATTATTCTCTTTCATTCCCTTCCATTCGCGTACTCTTCACTCTCAGATACTCAATTTTTTTGGTTCACGAAATCCTCTCTTTCTTCGTTCTTCGTCAAGGATTTAGGTATTTCGTGCTTCTCACTTTTTTAATTTACACAATTAAGTTCTTCAAATCATCTTAATTAATTAATTAATTAATTAATTTGTTGTTTTTAGTTCGATATTCAAACGGAGTCGCACTGAACTCAACTGACCGGAAAACGTCGCCATCGCTGCCAACCGTCGCGAATAACAGCGGCCGTCTCTCTCGATCCTCCTTCTCTGTCCATATCGATCTCGGTTCGTGATTTCTTCTTCATCTTCCATATTTTCTCAATTTTTTGCTTCTAGATTTTTGCTTTCGTTTTAGATTCTGCTTCTACTTTTTGCAATTCTTTCGAGTTTAGGTAAGCTTCTGATCGTGTTGTGTTGTTGCGCCGTTTCGTCATCGTGTGATGTTTCGTCTCTCAGGCGGCGTTACTGAATTTTGGTCGTTTCGTCGTGTGTCGTTGTGTGGTTACTGCTCTTTTTCACGTTACTGTGTTTCAGTGTTTGCTTTACTGTTTGGTTGTTACTGTGTTCTGTTTATGTTTTGTGATTTTTGTGTTTTCTAGGTTTTGGTTAAGAAGAAGTAGATAATGAAGTTTTTTTGTGTTTTGTTGGTTATGAGATTTTGCGTTTTTTGAGTGTTTGTTAAGAACAAGAAGATGAAGGAGATATGATGATGAAATTGAAGTAGAGAATAATGGGATTAGGGAGATAAGTGTTTGCTTACAAAATTTGTGTATAAAAAACAAAAAGGAACAAAAATATGATAATATACTATATGGGACTGATGTTGTGGTGTTTGTGAAATGGCTAAATGGGGATTTGAAAGCTTTTAAAACAGTTCGGTTAAGTTAATTGTTATTAGATTACACAAGTCAGAAAATTAGAAGATCCTCCAAGTTTACCATAGAAGGAAACAGTTAGGCAGTTAGTGATAGGCTAGTAATTCGGGTAGTTAGTTAGTTTTCTCTGTTATTTCAATAAGCTTGTCCTATGTTTATAAATAAGCCTGTCATTGTTGCCCTGAGAAGGCGATGAGATTACTGATTTTGGGAAAAGACGAATTTGTCGACTCAAATAGAGAATCTGCGTTTTGGAACAGATTGATGATACCAGCCCAGAAATACCTGTGCAGGGCACTGAATCTGATTGTTCGTTGTTAGACTTTTCTTTTTGTTCTGCAGGGGGTTTCACTCAACCTCATACCATGAGGTTACTGGGCTCTCTACAAGGTCAGACAATTCTTGTTTTAATGGATAGTGGAGCTAGTCATAATTTCATCTCTTCTAGCCTTGTTTCTAAACTGAAGTTACCCACAAATCCCACTTCTTCTTACTCTGTCAGACTTGGGGAATGGCCAACAAAAGTCCACTTTTGGATGTTGTTCTGATGTAGAAATTAATATTCAAAATTGTGGGGTCAAGGCTGATTTTTTCCTATTTGATTTGGGTGGAGTGGACATTATTTTGGGTATAGCTTGGCTTGCCACTTTGGGTGATGTGAAGATGAATTGGCAGGATTTGACAATTTCCTTTGTTAACATTAACCAATTGGTAACTATTGTGGGGGATCCTACCTGCAGTAAAATTTTGATCCTTCACAAAACCTTGCTTAAAATCACATAAATTGCTGCTGTCTCAATCCTTTGGGACACCACCAGTGATAGTTGTCCCCTATTATTGGCTTCAACTGCTATTTCTTCCAGTCAAGACCTGCAACTGCAGAAACTGTTGAATCAGTTTGCTGTTATTTTCAATGATCCTAAAGGCTTACCACCTAAGAGAGACATTGATTGATCATCATATTCCTATAAAGGCAGGTATCGATCCTATTAATGTCAGACCCTTTAGATACCCTCGCCTTCAAAAGAATGAAATTGAAAAATAGGTTTCTGACATGCTTGCTAGTGGGGTTATCAGGCCCAGCAACAGTCCCTACTCAAGCCCTGTGATTTTAGTAAAAAAGAAAGATGGGAGATGGCGTTTTTGTGTGGATTACAGAGCCCTGAATAAGGCCACAGTCCCATACAAATTCCCTATACTAGTCATTGAGGAGCTTTTAGATGAGTTACATGGTGCTTCCTATTTTTCCAAGATTGATCTCAAAGCTGGGTATCACCAAATCAGAATGTTTGAGGAGGACGTTCCTGAAACAGTTTTCCGAACTCATCAAGGCCACTACGAGTCTCTGGTAATGCCTTTTGGCCTCACCAACGCCCCTGCAACATTTCAGTGTGCTATGAATTCTATTTTGAAGCCTTATTTGAGACACATTGTTTTAGTCTTCTTTGGTTTATAGCAAAACCTGGCTTGCAGCACTACATCAGGTTTTCGCTACTCTACAGCACCACCAGTATTTTGCCAACTTCAAGAAATGTGGTTTTGGAAAGCGATCAATTGGTTATTTAGGTTATATCATCTCTGAACAAGGTGTGTCCATGGATCCTCAAAAGATTGAGCGCATCTTAACTTGGTCTATCCCTAAGTCTCTCAATACAGTTAGAGGGTTTTTGGGTCTCACTGGATATTATAGACGTTTCATATGTGTTTATGGGAAAATTGCAATGCTCTTGACCAATTTGCTAAAGAAGGGGAACTTCATTTGGAACCAGGACAGTTTGGAGGCTTTTCACCATCTTCAACAGGCTGTTACTACTGCTTCAGTCCTTGCCATGCCCAACTTCTCTCAACCTTTCACTATTGAATGTGATGCGTCCGGCAAGGGAATTGGGGCTGTGTTGTCTCAAGATCACAGGCCTATTGCATACTTTAGCAAAGGGTTGGCTGATCCTCACCTTTCTAAATCTGTTATGAAACGGAATTGATGGCATTGGTGTTGGCTATCCAACATTGGAGGCCTTATTGGGGAAGAAATTCCTGGTTTATACCGATCAAAAGAGCTTGTGTTATTTGCTGGAACAGCGAATAACAACACAAAATCAACAAAGTTGGTTGGCTAAATTGCTTGGTTATGAGTTTGACATAATCTATAAGGTGGGATCTGCAAATAAGGTTGCTGATGCACTTTCTCGGAGGGAGGAGGATATGGAATGTCAGATAATTTCTAGACCCTTTTGGCAGGACTACCATGATCTTTTGCTTGAAGTCCAATCTGATCCTGTTCTTGCAAAGATTATCACTGACCTCACCAATGATCCTAATTCTCACATCCACTACACCATGGAGCAGGGCAGGTTATGCTACAAAGGAAGGATGGTAATTCCTGCAACTTCAACATGGATTCCTAAATTAATAACCGAGTTTCACTCAACACCTACAGGGGGTCATTTTTATAGAACATACAGAAGGTTAGCACGGTCCCTGTATTGGCAGGGCATGAAGCAATCAATCACCAACTTTGTTCAAGAATGTGTTGTCTGTCAACGGAACAAGTATCAGGCTTCCTCTCCAGCTGGCCTACTTCAACCTTTGCCAATCCCTAGTGAAATTTGGGAAGATATAAGTATGGATTTCATAGTGGGATTACCTAAATCTAAAGGATATGATGCGCTCCTGGTCATTGTGGACAGATTGAGTAAATATGACCATTTTCTGCTCATTAAACATCCCTACTCGGCCAAATTCATCGTTGACATATTTGTCAAAGAAGTGATCTGGTTACATGGTATTCCTCTCTCTATAGTCAGTGACAGAGACCCTATGTTCCTCAGTCACTTTTGGCAGGAACTGTTTAAACAGCAGGGTACAACTCTGAAACATGGCACGGGTTATCATCCTGAAACTGATGGGCAGACTGAGGTGCTTAATAGAATAGCATTGGGGTTCGATTCAATGCATATTGTAACTGTTGAATTCAATTCAAGTAGAAATGGGCCAGTCAAAACCAGTTTGGTTTGGTTAGGTTCAATGTAACAAACTGGTGAACTGGTTTAAGAACTTGTTCTGTTCATGGTAAAGTAGAACCGTTTCGGTTCGGTTTTTCCAAAACTGAAAACCAGTTCAGTTCAGGTTCGGTTTTGGGTTGGGTAGCTCTGAGTTAAGGGTTATAAAGGAGTTATGAAGTTAAAAGGATCCAAGTTCAAACCACGATGAATAAGAAAAACTAATATAGCATTTAATATACTAACATTTGCCTATCCAAAAAAAACTTATTTGCTTGTTTTGAATTCTGTTTTTTGTCTTTGTTGTGTCTTTTGATGGATAGGAGTTTGTTTTAATTGTATTTGTATTACTGGGCTTTGAAATGCTGTAGTGGTTATTTATATATTAAGATAGATGGCATAAAATCATAGACTATTAATTAGTGGTTTACCTTAACTTTGTGATTACTGATTAGCCACTACTTAACCCTTTCAGCTCTAAAATAAACACTGTCAAGGTTATGAAATTAAATTATTTAACAATTAGTTCACTCTTAAGCATAATCAAACTCCAAATTTCCCAAACCAGATCTCATTTATAGACCAGTTTGCAAAATCAAAACCAGTTTGAAAATTAATGCCAACATCAGAATTTTTACAGTTTTGGTTGTCTCTCATTTTGATGCCCTTTGGGTACCTTGTCACACTAATCTCATTTAAAACTTTTTCTTTTTGGTTATTGCCAACAGCGTGTTCAAACCATTACCAGACATTGTCACGTATTTGTTAAAACAATTTTCAAAAACCTGTTAAGATAAAAAAAAAGGTTTTGAAACCAAATTTCAATTAAAAACCGCTTTTCATATTAATGATTTTTATTTCATGATACATTAACCGATGAACTAATTGGTGAGCACGACACTTAAGATTATTCTGATGTTTATGGAAAGGTGACAATGCTGAAGTTTCATTGAAATGAGCTGTTCTGGAGGATGTCATCTTAGTAAGTTTTATGGCCTTGTAAAAATAAAAGCTAACAATGTATAAGCTTTGTTACAAATACCTTCAGCAATCTTGGCATTTTTTTGTGTTATTCTCGTGCTTGAGGTATTTTTTGCTGCCACAGTGTGGTTTGAGTGATACTTGTTTATTGTTAACTTCCCATAACATGATGCAATGTCCAAATCACAAAACCTTGTTAGCTTATCATAAATGGATTTATTTACATTTAAATGGGTGTTTGTCTTTTTTCCGTGTTCCATGACAACTAATGATGAGATAAGGATGATACTGTTTCATCAAGAAGTCCTGAAAGCATTATTTTGTTTCCATTCATGCTTTATAAACATAGGTTTGTGTTTTTTTTATCTTGAACGAGTGAGAACATGTTATTCATTTTTGTGTTTTGGCCATTAAAACCAATGTTTTAAAAACCGGACCGGAGGTCGAACCAACGAGACCTCTGGGTTATGATTCAATTGGTTTGACCGGTTGAACCACAATCGAATTATTCAATGAACCGTTCGATAAATAAATAATAAAAAATACATGAAATATATTAAAATATTTAGAACTTCATAACTTATAAAGTAAAAATTCATAAAATTTATAACAAATACTCAATATCTATAATAAATATATTAACATTCACAATAAATTCAAGTATCAAATCTCATATGGATCAACCGATCAACCACAGATGTCTTGCAGATTAAGTGGAATAAAGGTTTGAATGAAATAAATGTTTTTTTTGTTAAAGTTGAAGTTAACTCAGTTCAACCCGATCGGTCTAACCCGGTTTTTCCCCAGTTTTTAAAGACCAATAGTTTTCTTATACTGACTAAACTAGACATGGATTCGGTTCCCGGTTGGACTGGCCGGTCCAGTTTTAAAACATTGATTAAAAACATAGTTGAGGGTCACACTGTTAAACTTGGAATGCTTACCCTTTTAGTACATTTTATCATGCTTTTTTATATGCCCACATGTAAGCTGTTATGAAAAATGAAACATCAGCAGAATTAGGACAAAATAAGAAGACAAATATTGAATTTGTTTTATTCTTAAAAGAGGCTGCTTCATTCAAAGGGTCACTTTGGAACTTGCATTTTAACAGTACAAAGCATTTTACCTCATACTTTCTTTCAAGTCATTTTTGTTTCAGAAACATTTCTCCGTGTGCTTAATATCAACTGAACAAGTATTGAGCACACAAAGTAATGTTGTTTGTAAAATATAAACTGACGCAGCAGAATACAATTGGATAGATGAAGGAAAGTACAAGGTAAAATGTGTTGTTAAAATGAAAGTTCCAAAGTGACCTTTCGGGTAAAACAGAGTGGTGAAAAGAGAATGCATAAAACGAAATCTGATCATTTTAATCAAATGAAGATTTTTTCTGAGATTCTTGTTATTAATTTGAGGGGATTTTCCACATACAGTAGCATGGTTCCTAGAGTATGTATAAAGACAATAATCTTGACCCTCATTGCATGACAATGTTTTAAAATTTAATCAATGGGCTGACCACCTAACCCATGGTTTGGCCTGACCCTCATGGGTCTATGGTGGTCGGCTTTTTGGCCTTAAATCCTATGGGTTGGGGCGAGTGGGTGGGTTTATCATATTGGAAGCTCTAAATGTGTAAAGCCAACACTTCGTCGAGGAGTTTCATTGGGTCTCACTGTTGCAGTTTGCTAAAGCCTGTATGCTTATTGAATTCCATTTGAATGTTTGATTTGAATTTCTGAGCAAGAACCTGCCATTTTGAAACCGTTCTTTGTTAGTTGTTAGGCCTTTCTTGCATTTGCCCTCATTTTTCCAATTTCAGCTAGCACATCCAATTTTCCATTGTAGTTTCTAGAACTATTTGCTTTGTGTAGTTTTGAACTCATCGTCATAATCTGAGGGGAAATTTTTGATCCAGTGTGTAGTCCAGTAAAGATACTCAACATGTATGGGAGAAAAGCTTGCCAACTTGTGAAAGAATTCGCAAGTGGAGAAAAAGGCCAGCTCACACCATTTAATGTAAGCCCAAGTCTTCATTTTTCAGTTAGACACTCATAATTATTTTTTAATTGTTAGTTTATGTTGGTACCTGCTTATGTGGTGGAAAATAATTTGTATGATTGCTTTGATTGTTAATCCTACTTTGGCAGGTAAATTTTAGTTTTAGGAAAACGTGGTACTTTTGTCTTGTGTAAAACCCAATTATGATGTTTCCAGTCTATACCATGATACCATCATTTTCTAGGATTGCTAATTATTTCTGATATTGTTACTTGTTATCTCGTCACACTTTACTCTTATAAAAATTCATTAATCAATCTTTATATAGTTGTTTATACGTGCTTGCTTTGGTTTGACACTTTTTTCAATGATGTTGTAGAATGACTTGTTTGAACAAGTAGTTTCAGAATGCAGTCAACATCACCTTGAGCTTCAGTCCTTGATAAGGTAATCGTTAAGAATTAAGATGATGTTCAGATATTTTACTAGTGTATCCCTTTTTTCTGTTGGAGTATGATATCTCACACGGCATGAATTTTTTTGAATGTGTTCCTGTGTCTAGTCGAGCCATATTGCAAAGTTAATTGTGAGGAAATGCAGTGTCTTGCATATTTTATTTAGGAATCCCTTTCCATTGTTGTATGCTTTCCCATATGGGCATGAATGAGTTTAGTGTTGCGTAAACAGGAAGATGCAGGAAGAAGGTTTGGATGTCCAAACGGCTAGAAATGCTGATCACTACGGAGCTCTCATCCATCTATTTTCTATAGTCCGAAATAAACGTTGTCTAACAGCCTATGTGTAAGTATCACTTTCAAATGCTATTTACCATCATGTATAGTTTCTATATTTTTGTTCTTTGATTCTGAAGTCTGAACATATATCTAACATACAGGTATAACCGAGCAGAAACTGTACGTAACTTGTTATGGAAGATAGGGCCTGTGCTTCCTAAAGAAATTGAAGAGAAGCTTAATCATTGGGAGGAAGAGTATTTCAAGAAGCACTCTGCAGCATTGAAATCTTATATGTCAAAAGCGTTGGTTGATCTTACTGTGGTAACCTCTCCTCTCCCTCCCTCATCTCTTTCCTTCTCTCTCTCTCTCTCTCTCTCTCTCTCTCTCTCTCACGCACACGTCTACCTTCACATAAGATAAAGGTACCAACTTATGTTACAAATACGTGTATCAATTTGTGTCTTCGTGATGTAATCAAACCTCGCTCGGTAATTTTAGCTTTGACTGCTTATAATATAAATAATATTTAAAGCAAATGGATGCAACTAATCCTTGTGTTCTAACATAGTTGTAAAATTCAATTGATGTTGATGCAACTAAGGAATGTTAAGCATCTATGTTGGAAACTTTTATGATTCTAGTTATGTAGATGGGACCATCATGTAGATTTTTTGTGTTGATGCACCGTAAGTTCAGTCGCTAGACAGATAGAATTTACATAACATCAGCAACTAGAGAAATCGATTGGCAAAAGTCTTGGAGATTGAGAAGCATGTATCTTATTGTGTTAAAACTATTATGCTTGGTTGTTTTAGTAAGTTGATTAACACACGAAATCAGAATTAACTATTGAACAAAATTCAGTAATAACTGTGATTTTTCATGCTTCTAGTTCACTGTAGTATCTGGTTATAGAATGAACTTGTAAGCTAACAATAAACTACAATATCGTAAGTGACAAAATCTGGTTTTTGATAGGATATGGTGCCACCAAAAGATCCATATATTCAAGTAAGGGTCCTTGAAGACATAAGAGAAGGCATTGTACTTAGTGATGATAAGAATCCCAATTTCGCCCGCCATTCCATGCACTTTCTGAAGCGAACCGATGCAGAGAAATATATCTCAAGGGTAATTTACTTTTTTTAAAACAAAATTGAAAAAAGATAAATTATTATTAATAATGTTGGTACTTATGACCATTGTACAATTGTTCCATACGAGGATATAATGTCTAGCTCAATTATCTTGTTGTAGCTTATAATATTACAAACTAGTCTAAAATGTCGTCTAACTATTTCATTTTCTGTCTACAGGGCTTAATGGAGGAACTTACTGGTTGACCCGTTAGTCCTTTACTTGAAAAAAATGTAGATGAAAAGGCTGATTTTGAACTTGATATGTTGGATTAATTTTCATATTTAATAACTTTTATCAACATTTTTGTGTATATTGCTTCAAAAATTTCTTAGTTTGCGCTTTCTTTGTTTTCATAGTTAAAAGTTATGTTAATTGAAAAATGTATCCAAAATTTTTATAAATAGTTAGAATGCTTTTAATGGAAGTAAAGAAACACTTTACAGAAGGAAAACCTTAAAAACAAGTTATGCATGATCTTTTATTAATTTATTTATAGATTAATTTAGAGACAATCTACCATATCAAAATTGATGGTACAGAAAATTAATAAGACGGATAAAAATCTCAAATGGTGTGGATGAAATATGGAAGGGATAGATAAGTTGTACAAAAAGAGAAAACTTACACTAAAAGAAGCGGTAAACAAAAAAAGAAAAAGAAAAAGAAAAATCCAGCTCTAATGGACAACATGTCATATATGTGTCTTATTATAATATTTGCGCTATATTGTTTGTATTCTTAGTGCACCCTTTATATATCTCTGTTATTCATGTTATATTTTTTATTTGTTATATTTATAGGTATTTTGTCATTTTGTATTATATTTCTATTTTATACTATTAAATTGAATACTATAAATTTATTCACAAATTCATTATTTTTTAATAAATTTAAATTTATATCGTATTAATATATTTTATAAATTTAAATAAATAAATATCGTTCTTTGTAAAAAAAAAAAAAGAAACTACATAACAGGAGTAATAATTATTTCTCTACTTCCGATATTGCAAATTCCAAAATCTAAAAGCCAAATTATATGCATGATAATTTTACATGGACTAAAAATTATATCTTTATTTTACAAAAATTAAAATTAAAATGTTGAAATTTTATGAGAACTAAAAATATATTTAGCTCTTAATTTTTTAGAAACACTCTTTTCCTAAGAATTTGGTTTTTTTGTACACATTCTTTTCAAAATTCTAATTTAAAAACACATGAATTTTAAAACTGAAATTTAGATAAAGTTATTTAATTTAAATATTATAAAACTGAAATAAAGGAATTAAATAAGATATATATATATATATATATATATAATAAAATATATTATATTTTATAAAATATGCTATATATATATACATACAATAAAATATACTATATCTACACAACGAAATATAATAGACAAATCGATGCCCGTCTTTCTGCTATTAAATAAATAGCTATCACTTAAAATGAAAAGATTTTGAAAATTAAGCGATCTATTAAGGATAAAGAAATAATTTTTTTGACTGTAATTTAATTTTTTGTTATTGTAAATTTGTTAGAAGTCTTGTGCTATCAACTAAACTTATTAAATAATTGAGTAGTTCTTGTTTTATATTAATCAATAAGAAAATACAATCATTTGAATTGTAATCGTTAATTTTAACAGATTGTGTTGTTCCTCAATTTATCAGTTTAATGGTAAGAATTTAATATCTCCACGGTTATTATTAATAATAATTTTCTCTTCTCTAATTTTTATAAATTTATTTTGTTGATTTTACTCTTTTGTGTTGATTTTACTTTTTGTTGCGTTTCCTTCAAGGGGAAGGAGATCCGCTAAAAAGATTGCATTTAAACAACTGATACATATAAGCTACAAAGTGTTTTGGTATGGCTTTTTGATGGACGCAAAAATATCAGGAGTAATATTTATATTGAATTGACCTTCTATGAGAATGGTACATATGAATAAATAATTGAACTTTACAAATATGACACACACAATGACTTGTGTTCAATTAGACATATAAACAAAGAGACAATTACTATATACTAAATAGTTGTCGCAATAAAATTTAAATCGTATCACCAATTTTATGTGATTTGGGTAGTGATGATGCATTGTTTGATATCAATGATTGTTTATAATATTTTATATTATTTAAACTATATATAACATATAATATGATTACCATTTAAGTGCGAATCTATAAGGATCACACGCATAGAGTATTAGTTGCAAAACAAATAATTAAATTAAATAAAATTTGATTTAATTAAATGTTAATAATATTAAATATGATTTAATACATCAATAAATTTATAATTTATTTAATTGAATATGATTTGATTAAATAAACAAGGATTGACAATTAATTAAATTAAATATGTATCTTGTTATAGTTAAGAACTGTTACAATTGAGTAAAAAAAAACTGCTACAATTATCTCTATCTCTATGCGAAAGATGAGATATAAATATTGTCTTCTTGAGAATTAAAGTTCAACCTAAATCCTTGTAGTGTTATTAAAAAGTACTTAAATTCTAGTAGTTCTATAACTATATTTTTTTATACTAATAAGCTTTATGACTATTCTATATAATAGCAATATTAAATAGCACGACATTTTTTATATATAAAAAAAAAACCATATTCAACATGAAACAAAGAAATTATCATATTTTCAACATGAAAATAAAAGTCAATAATTTCACTGTTGAAAAATGTATTTCATTTGTGTTATAATAATAAATGTTGTTTAAAGTTTTTATCTATATATTAAAAAAATATAATAATTAGAACATAAATGGAAGTCATTTTATCAAATTACCCATCTCAATTATTGGTGGATATTTCACTATTATTAATACAACTTATAATAATGTTTTAGAAGTTGTGTATATAGTAAATATTGAAGGGTAATATAGGAAAAACAATAATGAAAGTTGCATTGAAAATTATAAATGACATTCATTTTGAGACAACTTTTTTTTGTTGCTAAAATTATTATATATGTTATTTTAGAGTTTATGATGTCACAATACACACGGCAAGTTTGTCGCTGATAAAAAATTTAAAATAACTATTATACATGAAATAAGTTGTCTATAATAAAAATTTTAAATTAACTATTATACACAAAACAAGTAATCACTAATAAAAATTTTAAGAACTAAATTTTAAAAGAAAGTTTAAGATTGCTAATTAAGAATGTAATTTAACTTGTATTAGATGTGCTATGCTTCCAAAATATTTGTGTATAATGAGTTGGATATTTTTTTAGGCTACTAAGAAATACTACCCATTCCTTGCATGTTTTAAATGCATAATGGTGCGTTAGCTTTTGTGATTTGTTTATTCCTAGATGGTGTAAAGCAACATGTGAATTGTTTTTATAATTTTTTAATACTTTTGTATTAGTAAATAAAAAGTGCTTTAATATCATGCTACCATAGTTTTTTGTCCACATCAACGTACAAAGAATGAATCCATGTATATGAACTTTTATCTATATATACCATACAATTATTTGAATATTGATCAATTAATTAACACATAGCTCTCATTGTTAGAAATGAAAGAAAGTGTAGTCATGAAAGTACTTGTTATGATATTGTTCATATGTTTTACCTTTCTACCTTCATGTCTCGCTTCATATCAATTTTTCAAAATGGCGGAACAATGGCCACCCGCGTTCTGTAGAAATAACCATTGTCCTACAATACCACAAGGAAGGTTCACAATTCATGGATTGTGGCCTTATAATCAGACGTCGCTTCAGTCATCTAAATGTGTTACGAAAGATCCGCACCTTCAATCATTCAACAAGGCAATGGTGAGTATTGTATATATAAAAATATTATGTCACACTCAAATAGTTACACTCATTCAATGATCTATATGACATTAAATTTCAATTCAACGGTGAATTTTGAAAAAAGTAATATTATTCAATACAATGTTATGAAATGAGAGTAACTATTTGAGTATAATTTGTTCCTCCTCTTTCTATATATATCTAGAATAATAAAAAAAAAAATATATTTATTCTTTATTATTATTTACTCTTCCATAAATAACATTATTTCTTATTTAATCAGATTAGTACATTAGAAGCTCAACTCAATCTCGCTTGGCCAGATTTAAAGGGACAATCAAATGAACATTTTTGGACTTATGAGTGGAACAGGCATGGAATATGCTCTTCCAACATGTTTAACCAAACTCAATATTTTGAGTTGGTACAAAATATTTGGAGCAGATATGACCTTTTCGATATTCTTAAACAAAATGGTATTTCTCCACGTAGTAACGTTTGGTATCCTATACAAAAGATTCGTATGGCCATAACGAATCACATTGGTGCTATTCCTCAATTTCATTGTGTGAATTATGAGTTACTTGAAATAAGGATGTGCTTAGATCAATCTGGAATTAAGTACATGCCTTGTCCTACACTCGGCAATTGTAGCAATGATGTACTATGGCAGCCATGACTTATATATGCTCGTATTGGATAACAAATTAAATAAATCAATAATAAATACAACAAAAATTTATTAATACTATTTTAATTACTCTTTTTATTTATGTTTTGTTGTTTTTTTTATCTCTAATAAAATAAAATAAAACAAAACGTTGTTTTTAATTATATTTTCATTTTAATGGTATTGTAATCCATATGTCAGGGTGATTTGATGTATATATATATATAATATATATAATCATTTGTTTGGAGAAAATAAAATAATTTTCTTTTATATCTTAGTTATCACTTGTTCAATTTAAAAATTGAATTCTCTACTATTAATTTTATGTAAAAAGAGACATTTTTTATTTAGTGATATACATATTGCATTTTGACATTAATATTTGAAAAATAGGGAATGTGGACGACTATATCCAAAAAAACATAATTACACATATATATTTTTTGACTTAATTACAAATATGTTGATATTTAAGTTAAATAAAACTGAAGTAACAAGAGGTTAAACACTCTGTGTTGGGTAATTGATTTTATCCAACGAATGCCTAAACATAATATTACAAATGAAATTAAAGTAATTTTTTTTCACAAAAAATTAAAGTTATTAAGTAAAATGAATTTGCCCATAAAAAAAGTAAAATGGTGTTGAACTCAAAACACGTCAAAACTAATACCAACATACTAATGTGTTTCTAAATATAGTATTCTCTTTATACTAATTAATCATTTCTTTATAAATTTACATCTTTTTCTACAATATATAATAAATATTACAATAAAATTATAAAATAAATTTCAATTCAACGGTGAATTTTGAAAAAAGTAATATTATTCAATACAATGTTATGAAATGAGAGTAACTATTTGAGTATAATTTGTTCCTCCTCTTTCTATATATATCTAGAATAATAAAAAAAAAAATATATTTATTCTTTATTATTATTTACTCTTCCATAAATAACATTATTTCTTATTTAATCAGATTAGTACATTAGAAGCTCAACTCAATCTCGCTTGGCCAGATTTAAAGGGACAATCAAATGAACATTTTTGGACTTATGAGTGGAACAGGCATGGAATATGCTCTTCCAACATGTTTAACCAAACTCAATATTTTGAGTTGGTACAAAATATTTGGAGCAGATATGACCTTTTCGATATTCTTAAACAAAATGGTATTTCTCCACGTAGTAACGTTTGGTATCCTATACAAAAGATTCGTATGGCCATAACGAATCACATTGGTGCTATTCCTCAATTTCATTGTGTGAATTATGAGTTACTTGAAATAAGGATGTGCTTAGATCAATCTGGAATTAAGTACATGCCTTGTCCTACACTCGGCAATTGTAGCAATGATGTACTATGGCAGCCATGACTTATATATGCTCGTATTGGATAACAAATTAAATAAATCAATAATAAATACAACAAAAATTTATTAATACTATTTTAATTACTCTTTTTATTTATGTTTTGTTGTTTTTTTTATCTCTAATAAAATAAAATAAAACAAAACGTTGTTTTTAATTATATTTTCATTTTAATGGTATTGTAATCCATATGTCAGGGTGATTTGATGTATATATATATATAATATATATAATCATTTGTTTGGAGAAAATAAAATAATTTTCTTTTATATCTTAGTTATCACTTGTTCAATTTAAAAATTGAATTCTCTACTATTAATTTTATGTAAAAAGAGACATTTTTTATTTAGTGATATACATATTGCATTTTGACATTAATATTTGAAAAATAGGGAATGTGGACGACTATATCCAAAAAAACATAATTACACATATATATTTTTTGACTTAATTACAAATATGTTGATATTTAAGTTAAATAAAACTGAAGTAACAAGAGGTTAAACACTCTGTGTTGGGTAATTGATTTTATCCAACGAATGCCTAAACATAATATTACAAATGAAATTAAAGTAATTTTTTTTCACAAAAAATTAAAGTTATTAAGTAAAATGAATTTGCCCATAAAAAAAGTAAAATGGTGTTGAACTCAAAACACGTCAAAACTAATACCAACATACTAATGTGTTTCTAAATATAGTATTCTCTTTATACTAATTAATCATTTCTTTATAAATTTACATCTTTTTCTACAATATATAATAAATATTACAATAAAATTATAAAATAATTTTCTCCCCAAAAATAAATTAGTAAAAATATTTGATTGTTAAAATAAATTTTCAATGCCTTATTCCTCTATAAATAAAGGCAATTATGGAATGTGTGGCTTCTTTCGGCAAAATAGAATTACGTAACATGATTAAATTTTATGGGTTTTAATTTTAAAATGTGACATTTGATGATGAATGGATTCTTACTTTCTACAAGGTATTGTCTAATTTTGATTTGCAATAAATTTCTATCAATATTAATATAATATATTAAAATAAATTTCTTAAATATTATGTTGACATATCACATCCTTGTATGTTACGTAACACTAATTTTGCCATATCATTCAATAGTATGATGTGTCGTATCTAGAATTCATTTATTTTTTATTCTCCATTCTATTAATTCTTTGTCTATATCTCTATAATTAAAAAATAGTAAAAAATATAACTCCCATTACAAACTTGATTTAATTGTTAATTATTTTTTTAATTTACTGTATATAAATATATGACGATATTTTAATTATATTTTATTAGTTAAAATATAGCAACCATAAATTACTACAAAATATATAAAAACAAATAATCACATGAAAAATTAATAATCAAACTTATGCACAAACAATCCAATAAAGTTTAAATAAAAATAAATAAAAATATTGAAACACAGACATTTAAATTAACAAAACATTTGCAACAAAAAATAAATGCGAACACAAGCTTAATTGTTTATCTTTTATTTCTTTCTACAAGTAATTGTTTTTCTTGTAGTGAACACAATGACCAAGATTAAAATCTCATTTTTATAATGTTAATTACTCACTCTATGCCAACTTCATTTCTAAACCCAACTATATTGTATACCTAAGAAGGATCCCCAAGTTTCGTCCTGCAGCCTAGTTGCATATCTCAATCGTGTTTCGCGTATAAACACTTCTCCAAAGATATTCCCAAAGATTGCAACAACATCATAATTTTTTCTTCCATTTGTCACTACACGATCTATATTGTAGCATTTCTTTCTAATCTCCCTTTTTATGTTACTGATTTCTTATTAATTCACACACATTCATTCTCTCACTTATTTGGTACGAATAATAAAAGGTGAATGTGAATACACTTTTTGGTTAAATCTCCCACCTTTACAATATACAAGCCTTTTTTTATTGAAAATCCTTCTTAGTAATCAAGATGCCATTTCTTTTTTTAAATGTCTCAATTGATTGAGACAATTTTAAAATGATTCATATATTATCATAATTCACATGCTTCATCAATATAAAAAAAAATTATTCTATTTTTTGAAAAGATTATCATCCTCACGAAGACATGCAATGCACATAATAGAGATGGTAAATTAGTACATGACTCAATAATAAGTACAATTACTTTGTATAAAAATGTGATCGACATATATGGATATACGAAAGTAGTAATGGTAGCCACCTGCATGCATGCAACACATCCCTCCTAAGCTTGATAGTTTCACACTATGACCATTAGACCAACTTAATACCCACAAAGCCACAACTAATTATAAGGAGGGAGTGCAATAAAAATACATAATACCATTTAGAAGCAATGTAGGCTTTTGATATCTTCAGTGCAAATATTGACATAAAGCTACATCTTTAACACTGACTTAATGAATAGTACAACATCATATGATCTTCAAACTTAATCTGCAATCCCACATTTAAAACAATCACAAAAAGATAGTTTGAAGGGAAGTTGGTTTATGCAAATCCTAGAAATAAGAAGAAAAAAAAGGTCCATAGTAGATGGTTTGTTCACATCCTAAAAGACATAAGTGTCTTTGACATCACTAAGCCAACAACACACATTAATTTATTTTTTGTAGAAGGAAAACAAAACCCCAAAGGAAATTTAAATCAAATATGTGAGTTGTGATAGAAGAAAATAAATCCAAAAAAAATAGACATTTACTAAACAAAATAGCAAGCAAACAAAAAACATCTTCACGTGCACCAAAATAGAGAAACCCAGTGTGAAAAGAAAATCATTAGGAAAATAAGTTGCCATATATCCTTACTTGCCAAGCAAGTCATGTGAAATTAAAACTACCCCTTATACTATTGTCAAGTTTTTTGGTATTAACGTTCTATATTCTGAATCATAGTAAAAATAAGATAGAAATTGAATATTGAGTGCATAATTTTGTGAGAAAGAACTAAGATAGATGACATATGGTATTTTATACACTCCTATCAAACTCTAATAGTAATACATAAATTGAAAAAATTGGATCATTAATTCATTAGTATTTTGTAGCGAACTCACTTGATCCCCGTGCATTTCAAATAACTTGGTTCATCAAGTAAAACATAAACTTCAAACTATATTATAAAAATCAACAAGAGATCAATTTTTCTCTCGGTAGAGGTAATCTTATTTGTGTCTCTGTCAAGCACTAAATATGGTTTTATCTCCCATTCAAGATTCAAACATTGGTCTAAACAATAACTTAAGTAAATTATTCACGTATTGAAGATTCTTATTTTTCTAAAATTAAACTAAAAGCACTTACACACACTTCCCCATGCATTTCATCAAACAAAATACAATAACAAAGAACATTAAATAATTATTGTGAAACAAGATATGAACATAGTTTACTCAAATAAGAGTAAAATTTATGGTATAACAAGTTCTCTATTCTAAAGTTTTAAGTCATGCTGAGATGAATGGTCCAACTATCATGTGTAAAGAATTTTATTTACAGTATAGTTTGCTCAAATAAGAGTAAAATTTACAATGAGAGGAATGTTTAATTATTACTCTAATAGTCCTACTAAAAATATATATACCTCATAAACCACCTACATTACATCAATATTCAATAATATCATATTATTATTTTAACTTAAAACTTTTAAGAGTCAATAATTTAAACAAGTCCTTTGATCTTTTGGTTTCAAATATATGCACACCATGATTGGTACATTTAAAATTATATTATTTGTTCTTTTATTTTTTTCAAGTGAGTTTGCAAGCCCAATGGGAAACTAATTATTAATTCCTCCAATTGGAAAAAGGTTTTTCTTGTAAATTCCTGTACGACAACTACCTCTCTTTCCATTAACACCAATTTCATCAATTATATGGGTGTTTAAATCAACCCAAACTAGTTTATCATCGTATGTTTTGAAGCAAATGTTGCCCTTCTTCCCAACCCCAATGGGACACTCAATGAAAGGTAAGGGCCCGACAACAAAGAGTGTAATCCATGATTTCACCACGCCAAGTTCACCCAAAGTTGAAATATGAAAGGTAGTTGTATCGGGACAATTTGAGATCAAAGAAATTGACTCATTTAACACCACCAAGTGTCTCGCCATCTGTCCAAGTCTACAACCTTCATACATGTCTAACGATGCAGGTGTTGTAACCAACGCCTCGTTGATCAAGTCAAACGATACCAAATATTATTCCAAAGATGAATATCTTCTACACCACCAATGGCACATTCCATTGATGTGCACTCCGGTACCACGAGAGAATTCATCAATATAGACATAAGGCATGTCGATATCAAGTATCCTCCAAGAGTTACTACTAAAACTATAAATCTCCAACACGGGGTCAAACGATCTATCTTTCAATGGCACATCTATTTCTTCGTCAGTGATTGGGAGAAATGTTGTATATCGAATGACTTTATAGTCATCTCTAATATGGTCATAACCAAATCCAATAAGCCCCAAATAAGGGCTCCGATAAGGTACACACTCTTCAGAGCTAGGAGGAATGGCAAAGAATTCGGCAGTAGTCGGGTTCCATAATACAATTCGGAATCTTATTGGAGCTTCTCGACAAACACAAAAAATACCATTAATACTGTTGAAACCTAAAATAAAAATACCAATACCAAAATCGTCAATTGAAAATGGCAAATCTAACTTGATCTTATTATCAAACTGCTGACTTTCACTAGAGAGCAAATAAAATGAGCAAATACGATATTTTTTAGGTGGCGCAGGCGGATCAACATCATTGAGTAGGAGAAAGGTATCACCAGAATCAGAATCGTTATTATTAGATAAGAAATGGTTGCGGAACATTTTCATGAAATTATGATTTTCAAATAAAATCGACCATGATTTGTTTATGCATTCAAAACGCTTTATAGATTTGAGAGGTAGTTTTGATAGAATGGAGAAAACAAGATCGTCATGAATATGATTAAGTTTGTTTCTTGCCTTTAACTCTTCATTCGTCATAGCTACAAGTTTCTCCATCTTCAACTCCAACAAGAATGAGTTTTGATTGTGATTTAGAAAATACACAAAGTATGCAAACTCAACAAAATTAGAGATCTGTTAGCGAAACACATGCATAGCCCACCGATATGAAAAGGGCTTTTCCTTGTACTTTATTTATAATAACTAGCCATGTATTTTATTTTATAGGAAAAACAACATAAAATAATTAGTATATTTTTTTCCAAAACAAATATTTTTTTGTCTTTATCTTTTTAAATATTTGTTTTGGTTATTTATCTTTATTTATTATTTTTTTTTTTTTTGTAAGTGGTGAACTTTAATCTTTGTCACAATCACAATAAAATTATAACAACAACCGGTCATTGAAATCATTTTCGGCAAATATATCCTTGATAATATCCTTAAAAAAAATATCAATTTAACCTAATAATAAGTTTGCACTTGCAAAAAGTTCTCTTGTATGTTTTGAAACATATGTAAACTCTTTGTAATAAAGGACATTTATCAAAATTCTATCTATATGCATATCCTCTATGTTAGTTTTGCACATCTAACTTTATAAATGTTCCAAAATTAGACATCAATGATTTATGACAATAACATACTACTATTATGGTGAAAATGATTAAATTTCACCACTTATAAAAAATAAATGACAAAAATAAATAAAAAGAGATACAAAATCAAAACAAATAATTAATAAAAAATAAAGGATAAATAAAATATTTAAACCTAATTAATAAATATGATAGCAGTTTTTTGTTGTTGAAAATTACAGATTATGTTTTTACTTATTAGATAACTAAATCCAAAGTTATTTTAGAAATTATTAAACATTGTAAAATATTACTTTGGCACAAAATTTTCTTTAAAATAATTTTGTCATTTTTTTCTCATCATTCAACAAAAATATCTTTGGATCAAATCACAATCGATTTTTTTTCTTTTTGCGTCTCCTAAATGTTTTGCGTTTCCTCAATTTTGTGTGTGCATATTTTAGCCACTATCCAATATATTATATTTCAATTCAATTTTTACCTTCTTTAATTTTTTTCATGTTGTTATTATGAAAATGGATCACTCAAGAGACTATTTTTTAATATCTTCTACATCTCATATATTATAGGCTAAATTACATCTGTGGTCCCTTAACTTAATTTCAGGTAATGTTTTAGTCCTTTATCTTTTTTTTTTCCCCGATTTAGTCCTTTATTCCTAACAATATCAAATAAAGTATGAAAATATGAGTTTATTTGAAGATTTGCGTTACAAATTTGATGAAATTGTTGAGACAAACTCTCTATTTTAAAGTTTTGATGAAAATAAACAAAGGTTAATTAAGAAATGTTAATTATGATTCTAAATGTTATGTTAATTTAACTTGTGTTCTTGAGTGGTTTTAATTAAGAGCAGAATCAAGCAAATACAAGAAAAGACAACAACAAGATCATTCTGCATCATAAACAGAGAATGATCTTCAGCTTCACCGAACTATCTATCACAGCATGTTGTTCAAAATTTATCTACATCGTTATCAAAGAATCTGCTCAGGAAATCATTCATATCTAACAAGTACATGACAAGGAACAAGTACAAATAATCCAGACTCAAAAAGGATATTTGATCGCAAAGATCAAAGAGTTTAAACATGGACAAAAGTCATGACGGCTTAAGAACTCCAAAATTCAAATGTCAAGAAAACTTGATCAAACTGGGTATATGACAAGACAAGAACAAAAGAAATACAAAACATTCAAAACGGGAACTCCAGAATGATTATTGAAGCTCAAGAAAATTCAAACTGTTAAAACCAAGAACGTTAATCATTCTCCGTTTTCTGCACATCAACAGCAGCCTTGCATCCTCTCTGTTTCAGTCTGCAATTCGACTCAAATCTTCTCCAACCTCCTCTAGCTACACTCAAGACTCAAGACAGATAAAGTACCATCCAAGATCATTGAAGAAACGTCAAAGAAAGGACAGAAATGCTTTCAATGCTAAAACATCAAAAGTCAAAAAGTTGTTTTCAAAGCAACATTATTTTTATTCTAAAAATAATGTTTTAGTCAAAAAAGCATGGCCTCTCCAACAGCTATTTCGTACATCTCCAGCCTATAAATAGAAGGCCATTATCTCAGTTCAAAATAAGAAATTCAAGTGCTAAGTAATCAACATTATACAATCACACTTAAGCTTGAAATTCTGCAAAACAGAGGCAACATC
>NC_021164.2:6436833-6440350 GCF_000331145.2 Cicer arietinum | reverse complement strand
AAAAACTCAAATTATAAGAGTTTCTTTATCGTTTGTTTAAGATTGCTTCCTATCAAGGTTAAATAGGAGTTGTGATTGCTTTCTGGGTGGAAAGTAATTAAGAAAGAAATAGATCAAGGTTGATTTATTCTAGGTGTTGTAAGATTAAGAAGGTTCTTCATTTTAAACACTTAGTGGAAAATCTCACAGTGTGAGGACTGGACGTAACCCACGTTGGGTGAACCAGGATAAATCTTTGTGTGGTATTCTCTTTCCTTTCTCCTTCTTTATTATACTGCATTAATCATTTGAGATAAAATATAAACTAATTTTCTGCTAATTAAAGAACGTTCTCTGTTTTATAACATAAACCAAGAACGTTCTCCGTTTTCTGTTTCATAACCAAGATCATTCTTGAGTTATTTTCTTAAGTTTTAACAGGAATTTTTAAAAGGTGCATTTACAATTCAAACCCCCCTTTCTTGTAAATCGACATTGTTACTTCAGAAATTTGTATTATATTGAAGAATATAATTAATTTTATGGGTTTTGATTCAATTTTTTTTTTGAATTTTTGTATAAAAAAGGATAACATTGTTGAAATTTTAAAACATAAAATATCAAATTGTCACTTAAAATTAAAATAAAGGACCAAGTCGGGAAAAAAAAAAGATAAAGGACTAAAACGTTACCTGAAATTAAGTTAAAGGACCACAGATGTAATTTAGCCTATATTATATATCTATAAAAATTATGTTTAGCACTTTTAAATTCTTACTAATTTTGACACCTCACTATTTTAATAGGTTAATATTATCTTTTTTGTCTCATAGCTTTGTTCATTTTCTCCATTCTCTCACTTATCATATCTCAATTAATTTTTTTATTCTCCTTTTTACAAATAATTTTTCTGCAAACGAGATACTCTAAGAGACTATTGGAGGATAGATAACAAATACAAAATAAATATTTTTTATTGGTTAAAATTAATATTTTTGATGAACAAATTAATATTTAAAAAATATATATTTTACATTCTAATAAGAATAATTATAATATATTAATAATAATTTATTGTTCTTTAATTTTATTACGTTATTTTTCTTCAACTGAGTCACTAAAGATACTGTAGAAGTATACAAATCTTACACAAAAAACTATTTTTCTCTTGTAAATTCCTTAAAGTTAATGATTTTCAATATCTCCGACATAAAAATAAAATACATAATACACAAACTATAATTTTTTACTCTTTAATTTTTTTTCTTGCTGTCTTTTTGCACATTGGTCACTAAAGAAGCTGTTGGAGTATACTGTTTATACACAAGAATTTTTTTGTCCTTAATCAATAAGTTAAAATTAGTATTTTTTTAATATGTTTTAAATAAAATGAGAATAATAATTTATTATTCAAAGCACACATGTAATAAATATTTGTCTTTAATCAATTAGTTAAAAATGTAATATCAAACAATACTTATGATAAAAGTACATCAAAATCATTCATAATCATGATTTTAGAAGTAATTATGGTAAAATTCAAACATATCTAATGATATATAGAATGCAATTGACTGACAATGTAAAATATTTTTTACACTAACAATAAATATAAATTAAATCCTAATTAAAATTAGAGTTTTTGAAATATATTCTACATAAAAATAAGAATATAATTCATTATTCAAAACATAGATGAGAATAGGTTTTTTGAAATGTATTCTACATAAAAATAAGACTTAATTGTTGTTTGATCCCTTTGTTTTTATCTCACTAAAAAACATGAATTCCTTTATTTTAAATTTGTCCACTTTTGGTCTCTCTCTTATGCTTTGTTTGGATGACAAAAGAAAGTGAAAGGAAAGAAAGGAAGATAAAAGAATGTTGAAGGAATGAAAGTGAAAAGAAAGTGAGAAGAAAAATATATTTATGTGAATGACATAAATATCCCTACATAAAAAATTTCATATATATATATAAATATATATATATATATATATATATTTATTATGATTTCCTCAAAAAAAATGTTCGAAGCTTTGAGTTAGTATTTGAATTGAGAATAAATTTACATCTTTTTTCTCATATTTTTTACAACAAAATTCTTCAATTATCAAAATGGGTGAATGGAATGAATAGAAGATGGAGTTGGAAATTTGTTTGGAATGGAGAGTTAAATTTAGATAATGAGAACTTGTTGATTGAACTTTGGAACTTGCTGGTTGGAGTCGAACTAAATCAAAATAGAAGTTGTAACATTCTGTTGTCAAATGTTGCATAAGGAAGTCCTTCGAAGATTCATATTTTTGCTTGGAGGTTATTATTGGAAGGCTACCTAATAAGGAAAAGTTGATTAGGAGTGATACCCTTCATATATCTCTACTATTCATCTCACATTTTATATTCTTCAATTTAACTTTTATATCTCACACATCATATACATAAAATAAAAATCCTTTCAAAAAAGCTCATCATAAAAATAATTCTACTATCTTCTCACTCTAATCAATATTTGTGGCTCCTCTAATTCTAACTTTACATATCTTGTATATTAACCGGCAACAAAATACGTTATTGACGTTATCTCATCCAAAATGTTCCAGTAATCATTTGCAAGTATGAATCCGATCTCACGAAGTCATATATGAATTTGATCTCACAACTATATATTCATTTCTTCAAAAGTTTGTGTCAATAAATTGTCCAAACAACTAGACAAAATACTTTTATAAATATATATTTTTATGTTGTTTTGTATTCTAAGATATTTAATCGGTATCAAAAGACAAAATTGGAGAGTATCTCGACACATTTTAAAGGTACATACTTTGAGTTTGAAAATTGAATTTATATGTTAGAAAAAATTCAGTTATTAGATTTTCATTATACTAAATTTTTATGACATCTTTTGTAACACCTCAAATTTTATAATAAATTATTTTAATTACCTAATTGGATTTTAAAGAATTAGTCTACTATTGCATGTGTTTAGAATATGTGTTGATAAATAATTATGATTAATTTTCGTTAGAAGTGTATTTGCTATAGTGTAATAACTTTATAAATATTTAATTTAATGAATAAGATAAATTGTAAACGTTGTATTTATTTATTCTATTTGAATAATTTGTGAAAATTATTAGTATTTTAATATGAATAATTTGGAGGAAAAGTTTTAGTACCAAGGAGTAAAATAAATTAATTATTAAAGATTTTTCTTATTGAAAAAGGGAGTTTGGGTTCGACTGCTATTTACACCTTATTTTCTACTTCTCTACTCCATTTGGGCCTTTATTACACTGCATCAGACATTGTCATATGCACCTTCGATCTGTTTGCTACACCCCTTTTTCTGTTTCAATATGGACTTGGCCATTCTGTTTTAGGTCTTTTATATGTTACTTTGGCACCGAGGTAATTGCTAAATGCACCCCCTCTCAACAAATTAAAATCCACTCAAGATTAACATTAGCTGAGACAACAGCTTCAAGTGTTGATTTATCATCACCAGATACCTCATGTGATACCTCGAAAATCT
>NC_021164.2:6430270-6436333 GCF_000331145.2 Cicer arietinum | reverse complement strand
TGGCATAGTTGGTCGGTATGCAGTTTGATGATCTGGTTGAGGTTGAGGAAGTTGATGTGAAAAGGACGGAACATACTGATAATTATGAAAATATTGTTGTTGCTGAAACATTGGCGGCTGCTACTGTTGCTGGAAGGCAGAGTTCGGAGGATCCTGGTATTGCTGTTGGAAATTTGGAGGCGGCTGCTGCTGGGAGTATTGAGAGTAATTTTGTTGTTGCTGGAATAGTGGTTGTTGATGCAAGTATTGAGGCCGAGGCGGGAACTGCTGATGAAACACAGGAGGAAATGAAAATTGTTGTTGTTGAAATTGTTGTTGCTGCTCTTGAAACTTTTGTTTCCATTCCTCATTCAATTTATCAATTGCGGCTTGTATCAGCTGTTGTGTCTTTTCTTCTTGCTCACTTGCCCATTGCTTCTTTAACTGGTCAAGATTATCTATCGATGGACGATGTGATCGATCCGTACTAGCATAAGAAGAAGACGTCTCAGTCTAAATATAGCCGGTTAGACCTTTCACAAAGGTTGATGATAAACTACCGGCACCCAGCACACGCCCTTTGTACTTGCCACCACTGATGTGCATAAAACTTGCGGTCTCATATTGTTTCCGCTGCACTGGACCAGCTCGCTGAGTAGGAGGAAGAGTAGCTTGATGATCATCCCATTCTTTCATGATTTGTTGAAGTTGTTCCTATATTAAAAATAAAAAAATTAAAATAGTTAATAATTAATATATAATAATTTATAAGTCTAATTAATATATAATAATTAATATATAATAATTACCTGAATTTTTTTATAATTCATCACTATACTCATTTTTTTTCAGGATTAACATGAAGATAGCGATGTATCTCAGCCTGAGTGACCTCCCTTCCAATTTGCTTTTCCTAAAATATTAAATTAATGTCAAGTTTATAAGTTGGTGAAATGTGATGATTAATTGAATATAAATTAATAGATATATATTATAAATAATAATAAATTACCATATAATATTTAATTTCTCCAGCAGACATGGAACCTCCCTTATGAGTACTGGTACCCCTCTCAGATGCTCTATTAGTCTTTGCTTTTTCTCTCTTCTGTTTGTAAGCATCTGTGTTCCATTTCCTCCACAAAGCAGTCCAAACATTTTCACCAATCCAATTAGGCCGTTTTTCCTCCCCCTTATTACGTGCGTAAGCCAACATAGATGAGAGACGCTTTGAAAAGCGATGGTCAAATGAAGCCAAAACTGCGGCATCATGCTCTCTTTTCCAAGTGCATTTGGTCTGTTGTTTGTTGAAATTTAAAAAATATTAAAAATATAATTAGTAATTCAGTAAATTAATCAAATGTATAAATAAATAGTAATTAAATAAATTAATCTAATGACTTACTTTGAAACAATGTAAAAACTGATCAACTTCCCTAATTTGAGGTGTCTTATCCTCTTTTATCTCACCCCAAGACAACCATGGTTTTTTATATTTCTCTTGTATGACTTCAGCAATTGCCTTTGCAGATGATTTAAAAGGAAGATATCTTCAAAGTTTATATGCAAATTAAATATAAAAATAAATTAATAAAATTAATAATGTATTTACATTGCAATAATAATGAAATATTTAATCAATCATAGTTTACATACCCATCTCCTTCTGGAATGATGACAATGCGGTTGTAGCAATCAACACATCCGGGATCCATTATTTCGTCTAAGGTATAAGGCTCTACTGGGACCTCCGGATATAGAGGAATAGCTCCACCACTAGTACCAATGGACGGCATCGGCATGAGAGATGGGTCATTAACAACACGTTTAGCAACTTTTTTCTTACCACGTGATGTTTTGGATATTCCTCGTATTGCCGCCGTTCCTGTTCCTCTATATATATATATATATATATATATATATATCCATATTCATACATATATATAATATAATATATGTGTGTATACAATTAACATAAGATTAATTAATAATGAAATATACATAAATAAATTATAACACTCACATTAATAAAGAAATATATATAAAATATAAAATAAAAAATATATATATATAAGGTGTCGTTCATTTTACATTACAATATATAATATTATACATATATATACACACACATATATATATATATATAAATAATTAATTGTCTTCGTCATCGTCATCATCGTCGTCGTCATTTGATAAGTGAATTAAGTCATTGTCTTCATCATTCTCTAATTCATCTATTTCTTGTTCATCAACTTATTCTCCAATGTGTGACTCGTGACAAAGTTGACTAATAGTTTCATCTCCAATCACATGATCCAAATTTAACATTTCATCCATTTGAAATGCAACCTCTTCATTTTGACTTGCTTCAACTTCTTCGATTCCACTCGTTGGTCTTGTTTTGATTGCAGCACACCAACCTTGTTTGCTTATGACAGTTGATGGATAAGGAACATAATACACTTGTCTTACATTATGGGCCAGGGCAAATGGATCAAACCGTGGATATTTTTTGCTCATACGAATGTCTACAGTATTGGATATCAAATTTATTTTAGTTCCTTTGCTAGATGGATCAAACCACTTACAGTAAAACAACACCACTTTTTTCGCATAATCTAGGAACATGTAGTCAATTTCGTAAATATGCTCAATTATGCCATAGAAATCTTCTACTACACCACTATCAGAGACATTTTTCATACAAACTCCACTATTAATTGTTTCTTTTCCTCCAGTCCAAGATTCAGTGTGAAATTTGTATCCATTGATGTAATAGGTGTGCCATTCTTTGAAACTTCTACTCGGGCCCATAGATAAGTGCCTTAAGTGGATGTTGATAGGAGTTTGTTCTTCGAGATGCACTTGTTGTTGAAACCATAATGGGAAATTTGAATGTATATCATCAGATGATTGTCCCGTATTTAAAAATGCCCTGATCGATGACCATATATATGGTGAATATCAATTTAATCATATAATTAAATATAATTAATATGAAGAGGAATTTGAAACGTACTCAATGTATGGTTTAACTCCAGTGCAGTTAATCAAAACGTGAACATGTGCCGCATTAAATACTTTGTCGCTTGGCCAGAAAATCGGAAAATCCCTACCAGCATGATGACCAGACAAGCAAAAAACTGATAAAGCATGTGGATGACGTATAACACTATCAGTAGCGTTTCTTCCGTTAACTGGTGACAACGTTTCGTTGTTGAAATAATGAGAACAAAAGTGTGTTGTTTCACGGTGAAGGTAAGATGAACAAATTGAGCCCTCAACTCTAGCTTTGTTTTTCACCGACCGTTTTGAATAACCCATGAACCTATAATATACAAAGAGATGTACAATAAGCTCCATGTATATATAAGTTGAAGTATATTGAAAATCAAGTATATGTATATATATATCACCTTTCAAATGGATACATCCATCTATACTGAACTGGTCCACCAAGCCTAGCTTCACTTGCAAGATGCACTGAGAGATGCTCCATGGAATCAAAAAACCCAGGAGGAAATACTTTCTCCAACTTACATAGAATGATCGGAATGTCATTTTCCATCTTGATGAGATCTTTATCAATGAGTGTTGAAGAACACAAATTCTTGAAATATTGACTCACTTCAATAAGTGGGTTCAATACATGTGTCGGTAAAGGACAAAAGGCAATAGGAAGTAAACACTCTAAAAATATATGACAATCATGACTTTTCATCCCATGCATCCTCCCATTTTCCACATCAACACATCTTGCCAAATTAGAACAATAACCGTCAGGCGTCTTCAGCTCTTTGATCCAACGATAAACAGATTTGGCTTCATCAGTAGATAAAGTGTAATTCGCACGAGGTTTTAGGGTCTTGCCGTTTTGTTCCACCAACAACAAATCTGGTCGTCTGCAATATATACCTATGTCTTTTTTGGCTTTGTCATTATCTTTTGTTTTTCCTTTCACATTCATCACAGTATTAAATATGTTGTCAAAGAAATTTTTCTCAATATGCATAACATCGAGATTTTGTCTCAAAAGATTATCTTTCCAATATGGTAGATCCCAAAAAATATATCTTTTTGTCCAATTGTGCCATTGTCCGTAACCTTGTGGTTTACAAGCCACACCATTAACAACATGTACCTTTGTCATATCTTTTACTTTATCCCAAACTTGTTCTGATGTCAATTTAAGCGGGGGTCCTAGACTTTCTGCATATCCCCCTTTATAAATGCATTTGTTCCTTCTAAATGCATGATCAGTAGGTAAAAACCTACGATGCGAGTCAAACCACGATGCTTTCCCGCCAAATTTTAAAGTAAATGCTTTTATATCTTCCATACAAATAGGACAAGCTAATTTACCATGGGTGCCCTATCCTGACAACATCCCATATGCAGGGAGATCATTAATAGTCCACATCAATGCAGCTCTCATCATAAAATTTTCTCTCCGAGCAATATCATATGTCAAGACACCATTCCACAACCTCTTCAAATCGCCAATCAAAGGTTGTAAAAAAATATCAATACCAGTTGTAGGATTAGAAGGACCTGGTATCACAACAGCTAAGAACATATAAGGTTTAGACATACACATATCAGGAGGAAGATTGTAAGGAGTAACAATAACCGGCCAACAAGAATAAGGAGTAGACGATGCTTGTATGTACGACGTAAATCCATCTGAGGATAATCCAAGTCTTACATTGCGTGGATCTGACGCAAAATCAGGATGCATTTGATCAAAGTGTTTCCATGCCTGACCATCAGACGGATGTCGCAACTCGCTTGAATTTCTTCTATTCTCATAATGCCACGTCATATTTCCTGCAGTTTGTATTGATGCAAACAATCTCTGCAATCTTGATACAATAGGTAGGTAAAACATTGCTTTCCTTGGAATTGATTTTCCCCTACTTACCCTAGAGTTATTCCTTTGGTGATACCTTGGTTGTTGACAAAATTTGCATTCAACTAAGTTAGCATCATTCATACCAAATTCATTGTCATAATACAACATGCAACCTTTAACACAACAATCAATCCTCTTGACACCTAATCCTAACTTTGACACTAACCGTTTCGCATCATAATAACTTTGCGGCAAACCATCTCTAACAGGTGTTGCATCTAGCATCATTTTAGTCATGAAATCCAAAGCTAAATCAGGAACATGAAATTGAGACTTTAGACCTAATAGTCTAATACACATTGATAACTTTGAGTTTGAAGAACCTTCAAACAACGGTTTATTTGTCTCTTTCAAAAGACCATAAAATCTCTGAGCTTCTTCATTGGGAAGTCCATCGGTATCGTCATATTGATCTTCATTGAATGACAAATTAACCCCAACAGCATCCGAGATCATATCATTCATCGCCTCAAAGTGTTGATAGTTATAATAATCTATACCTAACATGGTAGTACTACTTGAAGGACCTGTGTTATAATTCTCCATAGATGTACTAGTATTAGGCGCCGCTGGAGACTCTTCTCCATGATTAGTCCAAATCCAGTAGTTAGGCATAAATCCATCTGCATACAAATGCACTCTTATTTCATCTTCACTTTTAAACCGTCTACATCGACATAAACAACATGGACATCTCATTCCCCCTTCATCTTGGACAATTTGTTGCACTCTCGCAAAATTCAGAAAGTCTTATGTATGTATCAATACTTATAACAAAAAATAATAATTAATATCATCAATTTAATAATGTTTTTTTAAAAAATAGTTATATTAAAATCAATAACTTTGGCATATATGTCAATTAGGGGCTTATTAATTAATTTGCAAACAATATAATAAATTATTATCAAGACTATATCATTATAGAAACCTATATAAAATTTTAAATGATGTTTTTTTAATAATCAAGACTAACAAAAAATATCATCACTACTAAGAATCAATAAACTATATTAATATGTATCAAGACTTATTTATAACAAAAAATAATAATATCATCAATTTTAATAATGTTTTTTTAAAAAATAATTATATTAAAATCAATATATTTTAACCGTGTTTGAAACTTTTATTTATCATATATTATGTAAACAACATCATTCCTATTTTTT
>NC_021164.2:6392644-6429621 GCF_000331145.2 Cicer arietinum | reverse complement strand
GCCTAAGCCCTCACAAAATCACAACGTTGTGATTTTGTGAGGGCTTAGGCAGCCACAAAATCCAGTTAAATGTTTAAAAATTTGTGAGGGCTTTTTCAGCCATAAATAAAGACCAATTTCAATTTTGGTATTTGTGAGGGCTTTTTCGGTCACTAATTTGTGAGGGTTTTATTCGGCCACAAAATATTTATAAAGTTGGCCACAAAATAATGTTTTTCTTGTAGTGTCTTCTCTAAGGCTACGTGAAATCTTCAATCGAGGTATGGGTTGAGAGTGCGCTCGAATTCATGAATGTAAATTAAGTGAGATGAAAGGGAAAACCGTATTTCCCATAATTCATTCGGGGCTCGCCACGTACGACTGAAGCCCTTTGAGTAATAATTGACTAATGAGAAAACTTGAAATTGGTGAGGTTAAAATACGAGTTAGAAACTTTTATAGGGTGTTGTTTGATTTAAATTTTGAAGATTGTGTGGTAATTGAATTATTGTAGAATTGTGTATTTGACGTATTCTGTGTTTCGTTTATATCTACCTTGATATTGTTATATGATATAAAATGTGATGAATTGTTATTAATTCAATTCCAATTGAAGTAGTGTGTGTGAATGATTTAGTATTATTATCTGTGAGTGAAAATCATATATTGTTGGAGTTTGTGTATTATGATGATAAATTTTGAATGTAATATATGACTATGAAAATATGCATTGATGATTACTTGTTGACTTATGATGTTACCACCTTGATTAATATCACAAAATACATATTGCGTTTTATTGAATAGTGATGAATTTGACATGTGGCAATGATGGTTCTCTTAATGGAGTGAGTAACCTAGGCCAACGAGGGGAGAAATAAGATGTTTATAATTTTTGAAGTGGAGATTATTTGGTCATCATATAGGTAGGGCCTGACAAGCCTAGTGATTATGGGGTAGTACAACTGAATGAGCCTGATCGTGGCGGTCTGCTGTTGAGCCTTAGGGCAAGATTGTTAGACCTTGGAGGTATTCGGGTGGGGAACTCCTAGGTGACTTGGAGGTAGCACTCCAAATGTCGGGAGCTACCATGCAACATATGTTTACCTCGACTGTCGCGTATATGTGTTTTGGGTTGAGTTGAGGGGATCTATGAGGACATGACCAAATTGAATTGTACGTCCACTTGCATGGTGGCATAGTATCAAGCATCATAACCAAGTACTCCAGAGTTAGAATGGTACCAAAGAAAGAGGAGGAGTCTAGAGTATAAGAGCATGCATAACATTACTTGATTGGTGTGTTTATTTACTTGATGTTATGGATTGTATCAATGTTTTACCTTGATTATTCTTGTTGATTGTAATTTAATATGATACGGTATTTAATATATTTTTCGAGTTCTTCTCAATTATTTTATACTATTACATGTTTTCGAAGCTCACCTCTCGTTGCTTGTGTTTGGCGCTTGCGAGAGTGCAGTCATTTCAAGTTATCAGTTGGTGATCCACGCTCTGATATGTGATATTGGGTGGGAGTAATTTGTCGTATTTTGTTGAGTTATGAATTAATTTAAATTTTTGTAAATTTGATTGATCAATTGTGTTATTTTATCTTCTATTCGGATGTAGAAATTAGTTGTCTCTAAATTTAGAACGTGTTTTTATATTATAAATTTTTATTTAATAAACCTCAACTATATTCGATATTAAATGGTTTTTAATTGATTCTTTTTATGCAAGCCTTTTGTGTAAGTGTGAATGTGACTTCCTGAACTTTATAGTAAAAAAGAAAAAATTTATACTCTATTTTGGGACCGCTGCGAATCTCTTTCAAAACTAGTGCATTTTTCTCTTGTGTTTGTAAGGTATTTTAACAAGAGTGCGAAATAAGATTATAATTATCGAAAAGTAAAATAAATTAATTAGGATTTTATTAAAGACTTAAGAAATAAAAAGTAAAAAAGGTTTGACACCATGATACTACCCACACCCCAATTTCCCCGTCCCAAGTTCACACTTTTTCTTTCAAATAGAAGTTCATCTACATCCTAATTAGTCCCTACTACATGAAATTGTTTTGACCAAGTCCATATCATATGTCTCATTAAATTCATGCCTCTTGCAACTCACCAGATATCCTTTTAGCCATCAAATAGCATCCAATCACTTTGACTAAATTAAATGTAACACCCCAAAATTTTAATATATATTATATATATGTATCTTTTTAGTAATTGCTATTATTAAATTAATGATTATTCTATGTGTAAATAAATTAAATTAAATTTTATCACACTCTATTCTACCTAAATAATTATAATCTTCATTTTTATTTAATTATTTTGACGTGACAATTACATGGGGACTATTTACGATGTCATTATTTCATAAATGAACATTTTTTTATTTGATTAGTTTCGATAATCATGAAATTGATGTGTTAGATATTTTTGTTTTATTTTGTTATGTGTGAGTGGTATTCTTGTCTTGCTTGATTTATTTTAGTTGATAAAATATTAGTTGAATTATTTAATTAAATTAGAATTTATATAAGTTATATTGTTTGTTAGTTTTATTTGTGACCAAATAAGTATTCATTTTAGGAGATATTATAGAGTTAGTGAAACCAACCTTTATGTATAAGTGTTTTGAAAATATTTTTGGTCCATCCTATAAAAACAAAAATTAGTGACTTGACCCATTCTTTTACTCTCCTTTATGACAAGATTTTATGACAATTCATGGCGTTTTCTTGGCATAATGTGCATTAATTCATTTTAAACACCTTTAATCTATTTTTTAAAGGAAGATTATAAATTTAATTATAAGTTTTTTTGTGCAATTAAGAGAGGACACAAAAAGACTATTGTCATTTTTGTATCTCATACATTCATCTATTTTAAACTAAAATTATAATTTTATTATAATTGTATACAAAAATAATTCTATGAAATTTTTTGTTTCGTAATTATTTGATAAAAAAACTAAAAGGGTGATGTGACAATCTCTAATTTATTTATTTAATTAAAATTAGTGTGTGACACCCTTCGATATATGGTGAACTCTATTAATTAATTCAAATTAACTCATACATATAAATACACATGATTTCAATTGGCTTTGTAACAACCTAATAAAATTAAAGAAATAGTAATTATTGGTAGTATAATGTTGGAATTAAGTGCACTTCAATTTTATACAAGAAATCAATGGTAATAGTGCAACGTAAATAGCTTATATGTTCATACATTTCCATTAAGCATCTTGTTGTCACACCTATTTGTCATTCGTACACTCTCAAAATAATTTTCTGAGTCGTAAATTCCAATATCTATCGGTTTTGAATTCATTACTGCCTCATGAGCTATTTCTCGTGCAAATTTAGAGGTGTTAAGAAAGAAAGTGCCTAAGGTAAGGGCTTTTCCCCATGCAAGGTTAGGCTAGATATTAAATTAATAGTTTGTAAGATATTGATATATGTCTTGATGTCTTAAAAGAAAAATATTGATTTTTAATTGTCTTAAAGAATTTAACTATAATATTTTATTTTTATGAGTAATATGTTTGCTTTGATAAACTTAATTATAAATTTCGATTTTTATTATTATAACATGAGTAATATGTTTGATGTCATATATTTCGATTTTTAACTATAAAGTTTCAATTTTTGTGCTATTTCGTTTCAAAGTTTTGATTTTTAAGAAGTCTATATGAGTCTCGGGGGAATTGGTGAAAATTTTTAATTTTAATTATGATAAGATGATTAAGTTGATTTTTGTGACGTGTTTAACGGCAAACCTTGATTTGTATGACTAAATAACAATTAATCGGAGAAAATTTATAGTAGAAGAAATAAAATTTATATTTGTATGTGTTATTCGTTATTTGAGTTTTGAGTTCTATCAATAACACGTTAATCCAATTTTATAGGTTATAAAATGAAAGTTATAACTGTAAGACATTTATTCACGTGTTTGTGTGTTATATATTTGGGATAACAAATTATTGACTCTTGAGTCGAAGCGTCCATGAGAATAAAACTTTGATGTCATTTGCGATCAAAATTTTATCTTGAATATTTTATATGTGTGGTTGTCTAAGTGGTATGGTTGGTGGTTTGTGTTTTAAATATTGTTATCTTTGTGGTTGCTTAAGTGGTTGGTGATTTGTGTTTTAAATATTTGTTATCTTTGTGGTTGCCTAAGTGGCTGGTGATTTGGGTTTAAAATATTGTTATATTTGTGGTTGCCTAAGTGGCTGGTGAATTGGATTTTATGGTGACATGTACCTTTGAGCATGATTATCATTTCATCACATATCATATGCATCTTTGTGGACGCCTGTGTGGCTGGTTTAATTTTTTCCATTGGTATGGGTGACTTCTGCGTGGACGCCTGTGTGGCTGGTTATATCCGGATCATATTTTATATTCATATTTTATGGTTGTTAATTTATTATTTGGTTTAATTTTTGTTGTGGGATAAACTAACCCCTTACACCAATATTTAGGTACTAATGATCTCAAAAGTTGTAGGAATGATGTTTGATTGGTGCACGCGCGTGGGAAAATGAGACCTTTACTTTAAAAATAATATTTTGTATTACTAAAAATTTTGTCGTACATTGTAAAGTTATTTACTTTTCATCATTAACTTTTAATACTTTTAATAGAAATGCAGAAGCGAGATTTCATTTGCTGGTAAATAATTGAATGTAATTAATTTCAGTCAACCTTGCTTATTTTGAATTTCACTTAAAGAGACTTTATTTTATTTTGGAGTATATATGAATATTGATCTAATAACTGGAATATTAATTTTGAAAATAAATGAATAAATAATATTTTAGTAAATTGCATTACATTCTTTTACAAAAAAAAAAAATATCAAGTCATTTTCTGACGCATCTTCAAATTATTACATGATGAACTACTTCTAAAAAAAATATTATAGTTATTTCTAAAAGAAAACTATTATTTTTAAGGAATTTTTGGATCAAAAAAATTGGGGCGTTACATTCAACAATTGAGGATACATCTGGATATTTGATATCAGCAAGCATCACACAACTTTTTCGACAATTTGGACCCCAAACTTAGGTCATAATTTGGGTTTTATGGTAGCTATCCTTGTGATTTAAGCTTTGAGACCTTAGTTTCAAGAAACAAACAACATTTGATATCCTCATCGTCAAAGCCTTTAAGAAACACTACTCGTTGGATTTTTCGGTGAAGTTGACGTTGAACCTTTTCGGCACTCTGACAAGTCGATGAGACACTTTCTACAGTTTTTTTTACTTGTCGTTTTGACTCTATTCTTGCTCCTAAAATTATTATTAATTATTTAATATTGATTTTTATGCTTCGCATAATTTATCAGTCGTGTCTCGGTGATTTCGTGATATCATCGTTTATTCGGATTTGTTGTCCATCTACAGTTGTTGTTGAAAAGTTTCATTGATTTCTATGTTTGAGAAAGCGTCAAAATAAAGTAAGAGGCGAGAGAACATTTGAATTCATGAGTATAATATAGTGAGATGAACGGGAAAATCGTATTTCCAAACGATTCATTCGGAGTTGACTACGTACGACAATAATCCTTTGAGTGATAAATTGATCGATGTGAAAATATGAGAATTGTGAGATTAAAATGTGAAATAGAAATATTTATAAGCTATTGATTAATTTAATTTTGTTAAATGTGTGATATTTAATATTATTGTGATATTTGATTTTTTTTTTCTAGTTAAATGTGTTGATATTGATATTATTGTGATGTTGGATGTCGAATAAATTTGGTGCATATGTTGAATTAGATGAGTTTATGTGAGGTGATTATAAAATATGGATGCATTGTATGCTATAAGTTTATTTGACAATGACGATGTATGATTTATGATAGTAATGTTATAAATTTTTGATAAGTTTATGTGGTGATGTTAATGTTATAAATTTGTGCTGAGAATATGAAAGTACTCCATAATTGATGGAATAATGATGATTTCAACTTGTGTTAAAGATAATGCTCTTAATGGAGTAGTCTAGGATAACGAGGGGAGAAAATAGATGTTGGGAATATTTGAAGTTGATGTGAATTTTTGAAGTGAAGCTTGTTTTGTCATCATATAGGTAGGGTCAGACCAATCTAGTGATTTCGGGGAAGTACAATTGAATGAGTCTTATTGTGGCGGTCTGTTGTTGAGCCTTAAGATAAGATTGTTACACCATGGAGGTACTCGGGGTAGGGAATTCTTAGGTGACTTGGAGGTAGCACTTCAAATGTCAGGAGTTACCATACAACACACGTTTACCTCGATTGTCGCATATATGTGTCTCAGGTTGAGTTGAGGGGATTTATGAGGACAAGTCCAATTTGAATTATCTGTCCATCAGGATGGTGACATAATATCATGTCTCCTAACCAAGTACTTCAGAGTTAGAATGATACCAAATTATGGAGTAGAGTCTAAGCTCATACATAATAATGCATTTTTTTGTGTGATTGTGTTTGTTGTCATTAATGTGTTTAAAAAGTGATAATTGTTTCCCTTGGATTATGTGACGATGTATTGATTTTACTTGAGTGATTTTTATATTATAATATGATATTATTTTTCTTGAGTATTTTGATATATCATGATGTGTTATGATACGATCTATTATGATTGTTGGCGTGTTCTTCTTACTTATATTACACTATCAACACGATTTCAAAACTCAACTCCTTTATTGTTTGTATTTGACCGACTCGGTCATACATTTGCGAAATTGCAGTTACTACAAGTTAATGAATTTTAAAGTTCAAATTTGGAAGAAACTCCGCCCTGATAGGTGATCCTTAGAATAAGAGTTGTAATTTGTAATTTTACTTTTATTTATTTAATTAAAAAATACTTTTTGTATCAAAACCTTAAAAGTACTAGTAAATTATTGGAATTAAATTAAGAAATTCTACTTAAATTAAGTTTATGGAAATTGCCATTTTTTATAGGAAGAAAAAGATTTAAAGTGTTCATTTTAATTTTTGAGGGTCACACCGTTAAACTTGGAATGCTTACCCTTGTAGTACATTTTATCATGCTTTTTCTTATGCCCACATGTAAGCTGTTATGGAAAATGAAACATCAGCAGAATTAGGACAAAATAAGAAGACAAATATTGTATTTGTTTTATTCTTAAAAGAGGCTGGCTTCATTCAAATGGTCACTTTGGAACTTGCATTTTAACTGTACAAAGCATTTTACCCCATACTTTCTTTCAAGTCATTTTTTGTTTCACAAACATTTCTCTGTGTGCTTAATATCAACTGAACAAGTATTGGGCACACAAAGTAATGTTGTTTGTAAAATATAAACTGACGCGGCATACAATTGGATAGATGAAGGAAAGTACGAGGTAAAATGTGTTGTTAAAATGAAAGTTTCAAAGTTACCTTTCGGATAAAACAGAGTGGTGAAAAGAGAATGCATAAAATGAAATCTGATCATTTTAATCAAATGAAGATTTTTTCTGAGATTCTTGTTATTAATTTGAGGGGATTTTCCACATACAGTAGCATGGTTCCTAGAGTATGTATAAAGACAATAATCTTGACCCTCATTGCATGATAATGTTTTAAAATTTAATCAATGGGCTGACCACCTAACCCATGGTTTGGCCTGACCCTCATGGGCCTATGGTGGTAGGCTTTTTGGCCTTAAATCCTATGGGTTGGGGCGAGTGGGTGGGCTTTATCATATTGGAAGCTTTAAATGTGTAAAGCCAACACTTCGTTGAGGAGTTTCATTGGGTCTCACTGTTGCAGTTTGCTAAAGCCTGTGTGCTTATTGAATTCCATTTTGAATGTTCGATTTGAATTTTTGAGTAAGAGCATGCCATTTTGAAAATGTTCTTTTTTAGTTGTTAGGCCTTTCTTGCATTTGCCCTCATTTTTCCAATTTCAGCTAGCGCATCCAATTTTCCATTGTAGTTTTTGGAACTATTTGCTCTGTGTAGTTCTGAACTCATCGTCATAATCTGAGGGGAAATTTTTGATCCAGTGTGTAGTCCAGTAAAGATACTCAACATGTATGGGAGAAAAGCTTGCCAACTTGTGAAAGAATTCGCAAGTGGAGAAAAAGGCCAGCTCACACCATTTAATGTAAGCCCAAGTCTTCATTTTTATGTTAGACACTAATAATTATTTTTTAATTGTTAGTTTATGTTGGAACCTGCTTATGTTGTGGAAAATAATTTATATGATTGCTTTGATTGTTAATCCTACTTTGGCAGGTAAATTTTAGTTTTAGGAAAACGTGGTACTTTTGTCTTGCGTAAAACCCAATTATGATGTTTACAGTCTATACCATGATACCATCATTTTCTACGATTGCTAATTATTTTTGATATTGTTACTTATTATCTCGTCACACTTTACTCTTATAAAAATTCATTAATCAATCTTTATATAGTTGTTTATACGTGCTTGCTTTGGTTTGACACTTTTTTCAATGATGTTGTAGAATGACTTGTTTGAACAAGTAGTTTCAGAATGCAGTCAACATCACCTTGAGATTCAGTCCTTGATAAGGTAATTGTTAAGAATTGAGACGATGTTCATATATTTTACTAGTGTATCCCTTTTTTTTTCTTTCTGTTGGAGTATGATATCTCACGCGGGCATGAATTTTTTTGAATGTATTCCTGTGTCTAGTCTAGCCATATTGCAAAGTTAGTTTTGAGGAAATGCAGTATCTTAGCATATTTTATTTAGGAATCCCTTTCCATTGTTGTATGCTTTCCCATATGGGCATGAATGAGTTTAGTGATGCGTAAACAGGAAGATGCAAGAAGAAGGTTTGGATGTCCAAACGGCTAGAAATGTTGATCACTACGGAGCCCTCATCCATCTAACAGCCTATGTGTAAGTATCACTTTCAAATGCTATTTATCATCATGTATAGTTTCTATATTTTTCTTCTTAGATTCTGAAGTCTGAACATATATCTAACATACAGGTATAACCGAGCAGAAACTGTACGTAACTTGTTATGGAAGATAGGGCCTATGCTTCCTAAAGAAATTGAAGCGAAGCTTAATCATTAGGAGGAAGAGTATTTCAAGAAGCACTCTGTGTTGGAAATGATGGAAATTTTAATGGAATTAATGATGGCAATTAATGAAGAACTAGTGTTGTGAATTGGAAAAAATGAGAAGTCACACATAGGAGAGAAAACACTCACTAGTAGCATTTATAAGGTGGAGGTAATGGACTTGGGTTGGGCCCCAAGGGGCACCCCAGTTTTGTGAAGGAGGGAGAACGCAAGCAAATGAACCACCACACACGCGCGCGCGCCGCCGCCGTCTGTCCGGTTCGACTCGGCTATGTGGTGTATTGCGTTCTGTCACATTTTGATACGTTAATCTGATCCAGTCAAAACCATAATCAGATTGTGCTTCTGTTATCTGAGGCACTGCCCTCCCCCTTCTTACTTTTTCTTATATTTCTCACGAGTGGCCATAGTGTCATATTACGAGTGGTAGTCATTCGACTGCCATACAGAGGGTGTAATTCTAGAACGGTTTTCTATAGTGCAGTAGATATCCGATACAGAGTATTTGGGCTGTTTTATCCTGGGGACTTCGTGGTTGATAGTCTGCCTTGCACAATTTAGGTAGTGCCTCGAAACGTCTTAAAGAGAGCGACCTAGTCCGCGACTCAACCCAGTAATTTTAATCGGTTGCATTGTTATTTTTCAAAAAGTTTTTTTTAAAACTTCAGAAACAACGCTCTGCAGCATTGAAATCTTATATGTCAAAAGCATTGGTTAATCTCTCTATCTCTCACACACACACACGCATATGTATACCTTCACATAAGATAAAGGTACCGACTTATGTTACAAATATGTGTATCAATTTGTGTCTTTGTGATGTAATCAAACCTCGGCTCGGTAATTTTAGCTTCGACTGCTTATAATATAAATAATATTTAAAGCAATCACATGGATGCAACTAATCCTTGTGTTTTAACATAGTTGTGTAATTCAATTGATGTTGATGCAACTAAGGAATGTTAGCATCTATGTTGGAAATTTTTATGATTCTAGTTATGTAGATGGAACCATCATGTAGAATTTTTGTGTTGATGCACCGGAAGTTCAGTCGCTAGACATATTGAATTTACATAACATCAGCATCTAGAGAAATCGATCGGCAAAAGTCTTTGGAGATTGAGAAGCATGTATCTTATTGTGTTAAAACTATTATGCTTGGTTGATTTAATAAGTTGATTAACACGCGAAGTCAGAATTAACTATTGTAATTGAAGTTTAAGTTAAACAAAATTTATCAAGTTTCAACAAATTAATATACACGAATACTAAAATTAATTGGAAAATTTAGTTATCATAAAAGCTACTATTTTACTTTTAATTTTCCTTCGCTAAAAAATAATAATAACATATTAAATATCATTATTAATAGCTGAAACATATTTTTTGTAAGTAAATATTAGTAAATTAGTGGTTATATTTGTTTTATTAGATTTTGAACTCGAGAAGTTTACCTTAAATAAAATGTTGTAAGTTTCAACAAATAAACACAGACTAATACTAAAATTAATTGAAAAAAATCAGTTATCCTTAAGGCTATTATTTTACTTTTAATCTTCCTTCACATAAAATAAAATAATGACATATTCACTATCATTATTAATAGCTGAAACATATTTTTTTTTTATAAATAAATATTAGTAAATTAATATTAGTAAAATAATTGGTAGTGGGATCTTTGAGGAGGCGAGAAGATCGTGAAGTAACACAACCGGTAACACTGGATGGTTGGGGTGTTACAGAACTAAGTTGGACCACAATGAATGACAAAACTATCTCTTAAAAGATTTAACATTATTGTATTCTTGTAATAAGTAATATATGGTGTATTGCGTTCTGTCACATTTTGATACGTTAATCTGATCCAGTCAAAACCATAATCAGATTGTGCTTCTGTTATCTGAGGCACTGCCCTCCCCCTTCTTACTTTTTCTTATATTTCTCACGAGTGGCCATAGTGTCATATTACGAGTGGTAGTCATTCGACTGCCATACAGAGGGTGTAATTCTAGAACGGTTTTCTATAGTGCAGTAGATATCCGATACAGAGTATTTGGGCTGTTTTATCCTGGGGACTTCGTGGTTGATAGTCTGCCTTGCACAATTTAGGTAGTGCCTCGAAACGTCTTAAAGAGAGCGACCTAGTCCGCGACTCAACCCAGTAATTTTAATCGGTTGCATTGTTATTTTTCAAAAAGTTTTTTTTAAAACTTCAGAAACAACGCTCTGCAGCATTGAAATCTTATATGTCAAAAGCATTGGTTAATCTCTCTATCTCTCACACACACACACGCATATGTATACCTTCACATAAGATAAAGGTACCGACTTATGTTACAAATATGTGTATCAATTTGTGTCTTTGTGATGTAATCAAACCTCGGCTCGGTAATTTTAGCTTCGACTGCTTATAATATAAATAATATTTAAAGCAATCACATGGATGCAACTAATCCTTGTGTTTTAACATAGTTGTGTAATTCAATTGATGTTGATGCAACTAAGGAATGTTAGCATCTATGTTGGAAATTTTTATGATTCTAGTTATGTAGATGGAACCATCATGTAGAATTTTTGTGTTGATGCACCGGAAGTTCAGTCGCTAGACATATTGAATTTACATAACATCAGCATCTAGAGAAATCGATCGGCAAAAGTCTTTGGAGATTGAGAAGCATGTATCTTATTGTGTTAAAACTATTATGCTTGGTTGATTTAATAAGTTGATTAACACGCGAAGTCAGAATTAACTATTGTAATTGAAGTTTAAGTTAAACAAAATTTATCAAGTTTCAACAAATTAATATACACGAATACTAAAATTAATTGGAAAATTTAGTTATCATAAAAGCTACTATTTTACTTTTAATTTTCCTTCGCTAAAAAATAATAATAACATATTAAATATCATTATTAATAGCTGAAACATATTTTTTGTAAGTAAATATTAGTAAATTAGTGGTTATATTTGTTTTATTAGATTTTGAACTCGAGAAGTTTACCTTAAATAAAATGTTGTAAGTTTCAACAAATAAACACAGACTAATACTAAAATTAATTGAAAAAAATCAGTTATCCTTAAGGCTATTATTTTACTTTTAATCTTCCTTCACATAAAATAAAATAATGACATATTCACTATCATTATTAATAGCTGAAACATATTTTTTTTTTATAAATAAATATTAGTAAATTAATATTAGTAAAATAATTGGTAGTGGGATCTTTGAGGAGGCGAGAAGATCGTGAAGTAACACAACCGGTAACACTGGATGGTTGGGGTGTTACAGAACTAAGTTGGACCACAATGAATGACAAAACTATCTCTTAAAAGATTTAACATTATTGTATTCTTGTAATAAGTAATATATACTATAACACATTTTCATATTTATAATTTAAATAAATTATAAAATCCATTTTAGTTTTTTATGTGTTAATGCTAACATATGTTGGCAAATAAAAGCTTACAACTTAATTAATTATATTTTAAAAAAGTATTATTATAATGACTCAATCTTTTACTATTTAAAAATTAACTTTATTTTAACAATATAAATAAATAGATTTTTCGATTTTAGTTCTTTTCTTCTTCTATTCTTTTTATCGGCCATTTTATTTTATTAATAATATTTTTGGGGTGTCTAAATATTTATAGGTAGATAGAAGTGTCAATAAAGTTGAGATGTCAATTAATCACGATGATATTTTTACACTTTCATATTTGCTTTAAAAAATGTTATTTGATTCCGACTCTCTAATTTCAAGTTTACAATACATTTGATTATATCACATTAAGAAATGATATAACATTATTAGTTATAAGTGTTTAAAGATTCTTCAACAAAAACAATGATGGTTAATTTTTAAACTAAAATACAACAATGGTGCAAGTAAACCAAAATTTAGAGTATGTAAATAAATAAATAAATAAATGATGTTTATGAAAAAAAAAAGTCATTTTCATTTCATGTTGACGTATTTAATTTTTTAACATTCTCGTAAGTTTTTAAAATTACAAATAATTGTATTGTTAGTTATACAAAACTTTTATTATATCTTTATTTTATCTATTTTTATAGTGAAAAATAATTATATATTTTAATGAAAAATTTATATATTATCAACATCTACCACACAACGCACGGGTCACAATCTAGTTGTTATAATAATTGGCAATGTTGATCTGTGCTTAAGGGGCATTGTTAACAAATAACAAGGAGTCAATAGCCAAATTAGAGAAATTGTTATTCAAAATTGCAAACTTTAGACAAATGTATATTTGAAATGGTAAATTATTAGTGAAAATAATTCATTTATAAATTTTTATTGTTGAAATTATGATGTAATATATTAAGTGAATATATTTTTACTCTATGTTGATCTCATACTAATCTTTTATAATATATTAAAATATACTCTTAAATTATTCATTTGACATCTAATCATATTTTATGTCATATAACTCTATTTGTGTCACCTCACTTATTTGCTTAGTTGTCAATTTGTCATAGCTAAAATGTATTATCTTTCTATTCTTCATATACTACACAATTTCATTGCATCAACAATAAAAAAAAATTCAATAATAAAAAACATTAATAATAATTCGCAATAAACGTTTCTCTATTATCTATTTATCATTTATTAAATATGAATTTATTTCATAAATATTTCCATTGTAAATCTACATATCTTTTCTATTTTTCTTGGTTGAACAAAGATTCAAGAAGACACATACCAATGTAAATCATATAAGTACAACGACACTTATGAACCTCAACGGCAGGCTGCCAGAATTTTGAAGAAGGGTTCCAATGGTGACAACGTGCAGAGGCTATTGAAGAATACTCAAAGCCAGAAGATGCAGAGTAAACAATACTTGATTACTTGTATGTTTTTATGGTGTTTGATGAAATGCACATGTTATATTTTTATGTTATCTATCATTTAGAATATCAATAGTTAAAAAAAAATCTAATTTATTTAATTTTTGTCGATTCCAAATATTCATGTTTCACTCAATAAACCGTACATTTTGTCTCCTTTCAATCACTTCTTATTAGGTCATTTGCTCTATTTTTTTAAACCATAAGATCTTGATAGTTCCTAATTTCCATCATTGATAGTAGATCTATTATTACAATGCATATTTTTTTAGCACAATAAATCAATCGAACAATGATTACAATTTACACAATTCTTGGAAAATTAAAGTCCCCACAATAATTAAAGAACAATAATAACAACACATTTGTCTACATGATAATTTGAAACCTCTAATCTATGTTTTTAACTTTACTTTCTCTAAATCAAATTTCAATATTTCCTTTTTGTGTTATATTTGAATCATAAATGACATTATATTTGTTGTTTTTGGCTCATATAACTCAACAAAAAGACCTGACACAAGAGACATGTGAGTTGACGATGAACAGATGGAGGCTACAAATTGTTTTAACCAAATATTTTAGATTTGTCACTAATTTATAAATTGTTATTCCATTCTAACAAGACAAGCTTATGAGGAAACAATTATTTCCTCAATCTCATTATAAATACCTCATTTTCCATTTTTTATCGTCTCAAATTATTTGTCATTTTACAATATCAATACAATTTTAATTACTTTTTTTCACTAATACTTTTATTTATTATATTTTAACTCATCAAATTATTCTGCTAATTATAATTAATAAAATAAATGGAATAAATGAAACATTTTATCAATAAAATCAAATGAACTAATCATTTTCTAAAGAATTCTACATGTTTCAAATGAGATATTTAAAATGAGACTAAAGAAGTACTTATCTTGAAAAGTGATGTTGCTTTTCACACTAATACAATAAAAACAAATTATCTACCAGGTTCCAGAATTATTCTATTGTAATGCACATGTTTTCATAATTAAATTTAATTAATGTCTTTTTTAAGCTGCACTTATGTTATATATTTGTTTTAGTTCAAACTTTTTCCTTTAAAATAGCCTCTTATTGTAGAAAGAAAAGTAATTACTACTATCAATTCAAATTATTCCACCATTTTTTAATTTCTTTAGTTGCCTTGTGAATTTTAAGTATGCTAATGTCACTTAATATTTTTTTCAAATTATTATTTTTGTGACGTGAATATCATGTGAATACACTTTACTGTCAATTTCCTTCCTTATAATTCATACATCTAATTAACTATTTTTATTTTGAGATAATATTTACAAATAAAACTGTGTAACATAAAATTGTATATACAACTATTGTATTTGATTTGATATATATGTCGTTGCATTTATGGTACTAAAGATATAAGTTTTATTTAATAAGAGTATTAGTTTACAAAGCAAAATGAAAAATACGATTTGTAAATGATTAATTTTAAAAGACACTTATAAGTTATATATATCATATAACTTTTAATGGTTACTAATTTTTTTAAAATAAATCTCAACACACTTGCGCAACGTGCGTGTAGAAATTTAGTATAATTTGTTATGAAATATAGAAATTTTAAAGACTAATTTGTTAGTAATTATAATTGTGCATTGATTAATAAACAAATTAAAAACTATTTTAACTGATATGTTATAATTTTATATATGTATTTGATAATTTACAAAATTCAAAAACAAATTTAATGGATGCTTACCATTAGTTCTCTATTCACTAATTTAACAAGGTGGAAAAATAAACGGAAAACTATTTTTATTTAACATTGTTATGAAGAGCTGTACATTTAATGTGTTGTAAAGAGATATTTTTACATATTTTCAGTGAATATTTAGTTACTTAGAAATTCGAATCCTTTATCATGTCCTTGTGGATAGGCACTATGTAATATTACTATTACTAATATGCCATATGGTGGTCTAATAATGTATAGTTAATAAAATTCACAAATCTATAATTTTTTTAAGATTAAATATATTTTTAATTCCTTTATATATACTAATTTTTATTTTTAGTTTTCTAAATTTTTTCTTCAAACTTTTGGTTTTTCTAAATTTTCTGTTACAAATTTTAGTTTTTATTTTTTTGGAAAATATTATATCATATGTTCCAAATGACTTTTTTTAATAGCATATCATTGATAAGACTTTAAAATATCATTAATTTAATAGTTTAACTATTTAATTTTGAATATTTATTAATTTGTCTATAACTTCAAATTAAAGATTAAATTATTAAAATTGAAGATTAAATAATTTAGTTATTAATTTAATGAAATTTTAAAGTCTTAACAATGTCATGTCATAAAAATAATGTCAATAAGAAGAAAAAAAATAAAAACTAAAAACTAAAATTGTTAATAAAAAATTTAGAATGATCAAAATTTGAAGGAGTTTTTAGAGAGACTAAAAATAAATGTTGATATATTTAGAAGAATTAAAAACATACTTAACCATTTTTTTAATGTAAAAATCTTATATAAATATTTATAGGTATGTCGCTATTTTATATTACATTTCTGTTTTTTTGCTATTAAATTGAATACTATGAATTTATTCATAAATTCATCAGTTTTTTTAGCAAATTTAAATTTATATCATATCAATATATTCTATAAATTTAAATAAATACATATGTGGAAAAAAAATCTACATATTAGGAGTAATAATGATTTCTCCACTTCCAATATAGCAAATTCCAAAATCTAAAAGCCAAATGGGATTCCATAAATTAAAATGTCATAAGATATACCTAAAATACACATAATGCACAAAGAGTTCATCAAAAGCCAAGCATCCCCAATACAAATAGATCACCCCTTTACGCCCTTTCTCTAATGGGATTGCACCCCATCATCTAATTTTCATTTCTTTAATATGAATTTATAAATAAGTTTTTTTTAATTAAATAATATAATTTATAATGTCAAAAAATATTAAAAATAATTATAAAATGTCTATCAACCCAAGCTGCACGCTCTCCCTCTCATTTCCACATAATCATTTTAAAAAGAGAGGGGAAATGAAGACATTTGGGAGGATAAACCCTTCTTTGAAGAGTTTTAAAAAATTAAAAAGTTTGAAAACCATTAATTGGTCCCTTTTTTGAGTTCCTCTAATATGGGGATTTTAGAGAGTTAAACAATGTTAATTACACTTTTACCCTCACATACTCTGAAATTCCAATTTTGTCCTTAGCCCTAATTTTCATTCATTCACGTAGTTCTCTCTTCCACCGTCTCTCCCGCGATCGTTTCTCTCTCCACCGTCTCTGTCGATCCTCCTTCGCCGTCGCTTTCGATCTCGGTTTGTGATTTCTTCTTCTTCTTCTTCTTCTTCTTCTTCCATGATTTTTTTTTTTCCATTTTTTGCTTTGGTTTTAGATTTTGCTTCTCCATTTGTTTCGCCGTTTCGTCATCGAGTGGTGTTGCGTCTCTCAGGCGGCGTTACTGAATTTTGGTCGTTTATTCGTGTGTCGTTGTGTGGTTACTGCTCTTTTTCACGTTACTGTGTTTCAGTGTTTGCTTTACTGATTGGTTGTTACTGTGTTCTGTTTATGTTATGAGGTTTTTGTGTTTTCTAGGTTTTGGTTAAGAAGAAGAAGTAGATGATGAAGTTTAAGAAGAAGAAGTAGATGATGAAGTTTTTTGTGTTTCCTTGGTTATGAGATTTTGTGTTTTTTGAGTGTTTGTTAAGAACAAGAAGATGAAGGAGATATGATGATGAAATTGAAGTAGAGAATAATGGGATTAGGGAGATAAGTGTTTGTGTAGGATAGAATTACTGTACTGTTTTGTATGCATGATTTCTTGCTTCTGTTACATACAGTTTTCATTTCTGAAAGAATTGTTTAATTGTTATAGACTCATTTGTGCCGCCTTAAGAAAATTTGTCTGGGCTGCTAGGATACTCTACAATGTGATGTTATTATTTGATGAGTAATTAATTTTTTATTCTAGTGTTGATAAATTAGTTTCTGTGCAGTTTCGTGTTAATCTTAATGTGGCAAAGGAGAATAACATTTGTGCCATTGTATATTATTTTAGATTTTATATAACTTTTTCTCAACCCAGTCTCTTATCTAACTAACCTGTGATATCATTTATTTATTCCTTTTATAGATTTTGGAGTAAGGCGGGGAAGGAAAGAATCGTGCTACTATAAGATCGAAGCTTGAACCTCCCACATAGGTTGCTACAAAACTTTGAGAATTTTTGCATTCTAAATTAGAACGTATTTGCTTGTTTTGAATTCTGTTTTTGTGTCTGTGTGTTTGGATGGACAGGAGTTGTGTTTTAGTTGTATTTGTTTTATTGGGATTTAGAATGCTGTAATAGTTACATGGATATTAAGATAGATGACATACACACTACATTGTATTCCTATTAATCAATTAGTAGTTTGCCTTTGTGATTACTCATTAGTCACTACTTAACCCATTTTTTGAGCTGTAAAATTAACATTGTCTAGGTTATTCAATAATTTATACAAATTAGCTGTAGGGTAACTGTCTTATGGTAATTTGAACAATTAGTTTTCACCCTTTCTTAAGCATAATCAAACTCCCAAACCAGATCCCATTTTTACAAATTCAATGAAAAGCTTTTCCTTTTTTGAAAATTGGTCATTGCTACAAGGATGGATGATAAGTTATTGTTCAAAACAGAGGAAATGAAATAGTCAAGAAAGTAGAAAACCCAAGAAACAGGCACAGTCCTAAATATGGGAGCCATAGTTTAATTTTACTACTCTGCCTTTTTATTTTTTAATAATGTTTATTTAATACGATCTTATTGTTCATCAAGATTTTGAAATTGTGACTTACAAATTGTTGAGCTTTGATACTGTTTGTCTATCATGCTTTATGTAGTTCTTTAATATATTAAATTGGATTACCCCTTAAATTCAAACAGAGTGTGTAAGTCAAGGATCTGACCATGCAAACAGCATTTTATAGCCATCCTTTATTCTGCTTCTCTTGCAGGTTCGTACTCTTTTTTTGTCCTCTCCTCCTTGGTGATATAATGTCTATTTTCCATATCAATATTTAATTTATTGTAACAATATTGCAGAAACTTAAGTACAAATGCAAAGAATAGTTCAGTGAAAATTCGTGCTCCACATCAACTGGATTCAAAATGTGAATTCAATAGGAGGCTTCGTATTTATAATTCTCCCATCAACATTAAACCAAACAGATTGTTTGTGCTCCCTAACACAGAGGATGGCCACCCAACTGCTTCTACAATGGACGATGAAATGAACACAAACCATGCTCTTAATGTTATGTCACCAATGTTTCTCAGCAATTGGTCACCGCCAAGGTACCTGTGGAGGGGATTATCAGTTTTAATCCTAGCAGGGCAAGTAATCATGAAGATTTTAAAGGGAAAGGTTCATTGGAGGAATACTCTTCAACAGCTGGAGAGAGTTGGTCCAAAGTCGGTTGGGGTGTGTCTTTTAACCTCAGCCTTCGTCGGCATGGCCTTTACAATACAATTCGTGAGAGAGTTCACTAGGTTAGGATTGAATAGATCTGTAGGTGGTGTTTTAGCTTTAGCTTTCTCTAGGGAGCTAAGTCCCGTAGTTACAGCAATAGTTGTCGCCGGACGCATTGGAAGTGCTTTTGCAGCAGAATTAGGAACTATGCAAGTTTCCGAGCAAATCGACACATTGAGAGTCCTCGGCTCCGACCCTGTTGATTATCTGGTTACACCAAGAGTCATTGCCTCTTGTATTGCTTTACCTCTTTTGACCTTATTGTGTTTTACATTAGGGTTAGCATCTAGTGCTCTTCTTGCTGATGGTGTTTATGGAGTGAGCATTAACATTATTTTGGATTCGGCTCAACGATCTCTCCGTGCATGGGACATTATTAGTGCAATGATAAAGTCAGGGGTTTTTGGTGCTATAATATCTATAGTGAGTTGTGCTTGGGGAGTTACAACTTTGGGAGGTGCTAAAGGTGTTGGAGAATCAACAACTTCAGCTGTTGTTATTTCTCTTGTTGGAATCTTTATTGCTGATTTTGCTCTCTCTTGTTGTTTCTTCCAAGGAGCTGGAGATCAGCTCAAGAATTGCATTTAAGCAACTGATTTATGTTTGTACAAGTTTTGCTCCTGTTTACAGAAAGTGTTTGGTATGAAACTTATTTTTTTCAACATTTGCATTAGTTGTATAAGTAATTGTGCATAAGTGTTCTTTTCCATAGAAAGATCACTTGAATAAATAAACAAGAATGGGCTTTCCGATATGTTTGCTATGTTATCTATATTTATACTATTAATACTAGACGGGAAAATGTGTTCATAAATTTGTTGTATTGTTTTATATAATTTTTTATAGCTTTTGTTGTTAAAAAGTGACCTCTGTGGAAGTTATAAAACTGAAACATCTTATTGAGTAGTTTTAAAAGAAAAAAACCGTTAAGGATAAAAGTGGTACTCCATAGACCACACCAACACATATTCCCTTTATTAATAATAATATATAAATTGATTTTTAAGTTAAAATGTTTTTACTCCTTATAAAATCTTTTAACATTAAAAAATAAAAATTTATCTAGTTTTTACAAAAATATATATATATAATTTTTAGTCTCTACTAGAATAAAATATGTTTAATTGTCATTTAGTTTTAAAAATTTTAAATGATTTTTTGTAATTATATTTAAAATATTATAAAAGGATTTTACACAAAAATTTAAATTATTTTAACTTTAGATGAACTAAATATAATTTTTTTTAAAGTTAAAATATCAAATAAATGCAACGATTGATTTAGAAATTGATTTTCAGTTCATTATTTGTGAATGAATTTTTTATAATGTTATAAACATGTTAGAAAAAATTTATTAAAAAATATAATTTACCTTAACAACAAGACTAAAATTATATGCATGAAAATTTTGTAAAAATTAAAATTGTATGCATGATAATTTTATATGAACTAAAAATTATAAATAAAGTATTCTCTTTCTACTAATTAATCATTTCTTTATAAATTTACATCTTTTTCTACAATATATATTAAATATTACAATAAAATTATAAAATAACTTTCTCCCCAAAAATAAATTAGTAAAAATATTTGATTCTTAAAATAATTTTTCAATGCCTTAGACCTCTATAAATAAAGGCAATTATGGAATGTGTGGCTTCTCTCGGCAAAATAGAATTACGTGACATGATCAAATTTGCCATAATTAAAACCAAGAAACTAAAAAAAAAAAATTAAATTTCATGGATTTTAATTTTAAAACGTGACATTTGATGATGAATGAATTCTTACTTTTTACAAGGTATTATTTAATTTTGATTCGCAATAAATTCCTATTAACATTAATATAATATATTAAAATAAATCTCTCAAAATATTATATTGACATAGCACATCCTTGTATGTCATGTAACACTAATTTTGTCACATCATTTAATAGTATGATGTGTCATATCTATAATTCATTTATTTTTTATTCTCCATTCTATTAATTCTTTGTCTATATCTCTATAATTAAAAAAAAAAAACAACAATAAAAAATATAACTCTCATTTCAAACTTGATTTAATTGTTAATTATTTTTTTAATTCACTGCATATAAATATATCACAATATTTTAATTATATTTTATTAATCAAAATATAACAACCATAAATTACTACAAAATATATAAAAACATAATAATCACATGAAAAATTAATAATCAAACTTATGCACAAACAATCCAATGAAGTTTAAATTAAAATAAATAAAAATATTGAAACATAGACATTTAAATTAGCAAACCTTTGCGACAAAAAAAAAAAACAACAAATAATTTTTTTTAAAAATAAAAATGTTAAATTATACATTAGATATTTTCAAAGTAATATCAATTTGTGTTCATTTTTCTTTTATTAGTGATCGGATACATATTCTATTCCTTTAACACAAAGAAAATATTTGTCTATATAAATTGTTCATGAAAATAGGAACACCCATTTCAAAATATTAAACTTATAGATTAGACGAAGCATAAATTAGAACATAGTTTCAATTAACGGTAAAAATAATCAAAATCAAGTAGTAATTTCTTATCATTCCCAACATTATTTCGTGTTTTTATCGTAAATAATAATACTTTGAGTTTGTTCATTATATACAGCCTCAAAAAAAAAAAAATAATTAAATCAAAATATTTTTGATAGAAATATGTGACATAACACCTCTAATTAAAAACTAGTTATCAAAAGTTTAGGTGAAAATGAGACATTAAACATAAAATATAAGAAATAATAGTTTATTCAATTAGTCAAAAAAAGAATAAAGAAATAATAGTACTCAAAATAAAAATACCATTAACACTGTTGAAACCTAACATAAAAATATCATTAACACGGTTGAAACCTAACATAAAAATACCATAACCAAAATCATCAATTGAAAATGGCAAATCTAACTTGATCCCATTATCGAACCGCTCACTTTCATTAGAGAACAAATAAAATGAGCAATCACGATATTGTTCAGGTGGCGCAGGCGGATCAACATTATTGAGTAGGAGAAAGGTATCGTCGGAATCAAAATCGTTATTATTGGATAAGAAATAGTTGCAGAACATTTTCATGAAATTATGGTTTTCAAATAAAATTGACCATGATTTGTTTATGCATATTCAAAACGCTTCATAGATTTGAGAGGTAGTTTTGATAGAATGAAGAAAGCAAGATCGTCATGAATATAATTAAGTTTGTTTCTTGCCTTTAACTCTTCATTCGTCATAGCTACAAGTTTCTCCATCTTCAACTCCAACAAGAACGAGTTTTGATTGCGATTTAGAAAATACTCAAAGTAAGCAAACCCAACAAAATTAGAGATTTGTTAGCGAAACACATGCAAAGACCACCAATATGAAAAGGACTTTTCCTCGTACTTTTTTTATAATAACTATCCATGTATTTTATTTTATAGGAAACACAACATAAAATAATTAATATGTTTTTTTTCAAAACAAATATTTTTTTTGTCTTTATCTTTTTAAATATTTATTTTGGTTATTTGTCTTTATTTATTTATTTTTAAATGGTGAACTTTAATCTTTGTCACAATCACAATAAAATTATAACAACAACTGGCCATTGAGATCGTTTTCGGCCAATATATTCTTGATAATATCCTTAAAAAATATCAATTTAAACTCTTTGTATGTTTTGAAATATATGTAAACTCTTTGTAATGAAAGACATTTATCAAAATTCTATCTATATGCATCTCCTCTATGTTAGTTTTGCACATCTAACTTTATAAATGTTCTAAAATTAGACATCAACGATTTATGACAATAACATACTACTATTATGGTGAAAATGATGAAATTTCATCACTTATAAAAAATAAATGACAAAAATAAATAAAAAGAGATACATAATTAAAACAAATAGTTAATAAAAAATAAAGGATAAATAAAATATTTAAACCTAATTCATAAATATGATAGCAATTTTGTTGTTGTTGAAAATTACAGATTAAGTTTTTACTTATTAGATAAGTAAATCCAAAGTTATTTTATAAATTATTAAACATTGTAAAATGTTACTTTGGCACATAATTTTCTTTAAAATAATTTTGTCATTTTATCATTTTTTTCTCATCATTCCACAAAAATATCTTTGGAACAAATCACAATCGATTTTTTTTTTCGTTTCCTCATTTTTTGCGTTTCCTCAATTTTTCTTTTGCCTATTTTATCCACTATCCAATATATTATATTTCAATTCAATTTTTACCTTCTTTAATTTTTTTCAAGTTGTTATTATGAAAATGGATCACTCAAGAGACTATTAGAGAGTCCAAACTATATATTAAATATATATTTGTCATTAACTAATTAACAAAAATTAATATTTTTTAATATCTTCTACATCTCATATGTATAATATATATCTATAAAAGTTATATTCAGCACTTTTACATTCTTACTAATTTTGACACCTCACTATTTTAATAGGTTAATAATAGCTTTGTTCATTTTCTCAATTCTCTCAATTATCATATCTCAATTAATTTTTTACTCTCCTTTTGCAAATAATTTTTGTGCAAACGAGATACTCTAAGAGACTATTGGAGGATAAATAACAAATACAAAATAAATATTTGTGATTGGTTAAAATTAATATTTTTGATGAACAAATATATATTTTTAAAAATATATATTTTTTATTCTAATGAGAATATATATAATATATTAATAATAATTTATTATTTTTTAATTTTATTACGTTATTTTTCTACAACTGAGTCACTAAAGATACCATTGAAGTATACAAATCTTATACGGAAAACTATTTTTCTCTAGTAAATTACTTAAAGTTAATGACTTTCAATATCTCTGACATAAAAATAAAAATAAAAATAAAATACCTGATACACAAACTATAATTTTTGACGCTTTAATTTTTTGCATGCTGTGTTTTTGCACATTGGTCAATAAAGAAGTTGTTGGAGTATAAAGTTTATACACAATAATTTTTTTTTGTCATTAATCAATAAGTTAACATTAGTTTTTTTTTTAAATATGTTTTAAATAAAATGAGAATTATAATTTATTATTCAATGCACACATGTGATAAATATTTGTCTTTAATCAATTAGTTAAAAATGTAATATTAAACGGTAGTTATGATAAAAGTACATCACAACCATTCCTAATCATGATTTTAGAAGTAATTATGGTAAAAGTCAAACATATCTAATGATATAAAAATTGCAATTGACTGAAAATGTAAAATATTTTTTACACTAACAATAAATATAAATTAAATCCTAATAAAAATTAGTGTTTTTGAAATATATTCTACATAAAAATAAGAATATAATTTATTATTCAAAACATAGATGAGAATAGGTTTTTTGAAATGTATTCTACATAAAAATAAGAATTAATTGTTGTTTGATCTCCTTTTTTTATCTCACTAAAAAAATTAATCCCTCTATTTTAAATTTGTCCACTTTTGATCTCTCTATTATGCTTTATTTGGATGACAAAAGAAAGTGAAAGGAAAGAAAGGAAGAGAAATGAATGTTGAAGGAATGAAAGTGAATAGAAAGTGAAAAGAAAAATATATTTATGTGAATGACATAAATATCTCTACATACAAAATTTGATATATATATTATGATTTCCTAAAAAAAAATATACCACATGATATTTTTAAATTAGGATATTTATTTATGTTGGCTTTAAGGTATTGGAAAATGTTAGTTATTCATATACTTAAATATGCATATGATATTATCCTATAAAAATCATTATTCGAAGCTTTGAGTTAGTATTTGAATTGAGAATAACTTTACATCTTTATTTTCATATTCTTTACAACAAAATTCTTCAATTATCAAAATGGGTGAATGGAATGAATAGAAGATGGAGTTGGAAATTTGTTTGGAATGAGGAGTTAAATTTAGATAATGAGAACTTGTTTATTGAACTTTGGAACTTGCTGGTTGGTGTCGAACTAAATCAAAATAGAAGTTATAACATTCTGTTGTTAAATGTTGTATATGCAAGTCCTTCAAAAATTCATATTTTTGCTTGGAGGTTATTATTAGGAAGGCTACCAAATAAGGAAAATTTGATTAGGAGTGACACTCTTCTTATATCTCTACTATACATCTCACATTTTATATTCTTCAATTTAACTTTTATATCTCGGACATCATATACATAAGTTAAAAATCCTTTTAAAAAAGTTCATCATAAAAATAATTCTACCATCTTCTCACTCCAATCAACATTTGCAGCTCCTTTAATTCTAACCTTACATACCTTGTAGATTAATTGGCAACAAAATACGTTATTGACGTTATCCCATCCAAAATGTTCCAGTAATCCTTTGCAAGTATGAATCCGATCTCACGACGTCATATATGAATCTGATCTCGCAAAACTATATATGAATCCGGTCTCACAAAACTATATATGAATCCGATCTCACAAAGTCATCTCTATTCATTTCTTGAAAAATTTGTAATAAATTGTCCACACAACTAGACAAAATAATTTTATAAATATATATTTTTATGTTGTTTTGTGTTCTAAGATATTTAATCGGTATCAAAAGAAAAAAAATTGGAACCGGAGTATCTCAACACATTTTAAAGGTACACTTTGAGTTTGAAAAATTGAATTTATATGTTAGAAAAAATTCAGTTATTAGATTTTCATTATACTAGATTTTTATGACATCTTTGGTATTCTCTATATGTCAGAAAGAATTCAGTTATTTGCAGTTCTCTATCATTATATTAGATTTTCATGATATATTTAGTAGTCTATATAACAATTTGTTTTGTAGCTTATGTCATATTAAAAAATTACAGTTTATGTCCTCAAATAAATTTAAAACCATTTTCATCTACAAATTTGACGAGACATTCAAACATAACTTCTTTCATGTTTAATTGATTCAATATTAGAGGATTCAAATTCATCTTGCATCTCACTCAACTATGATAAAATATAAACTTTTAAAATAACGTGATCTTAGTTTTATAATTTTAATAATAAAATTTAATCAATGACATTTTACTCTTTAATACAAAATATTGCAATTTTGATTTTTTTTGATAGTTAATAAACAATTTTTTGACAAAATTATTAAAAAATAATTGAAATTTACTTTAAATAAAAACATTTGAAGTTTCAACAAATAAATACATAGTAATACTAAATTTAATTTTAACATTCATGTATCCTTTAAGTTATTATTTTCTTTTTAATATTCTTTTACAAAAACTTATTTTTAATTGAAAACGTATTTTTTTTATAAATAAATGTTAGTAAATTAGTAGTTATATTATTTTTATTTGATTTTAAACTCAAAACCTCTTACAAACTCTTGAGTGTTCATCAACAACCAAGCTATAACTTAATTCAAATATGTATTCATGGTAATTCATTACATATAAATACATATGTTTTCAATGTAATTCTTTATATATAAATACAAATAAAGTATCTTTAAATTGCAACAACAAAAAATTAATAAATTTTCAACAAAAAATTATTAAACTTTCAACGAAAATGTTATATCTCTAAAGTTAACAGAAAATTCCGTAAAAAAATAAAAGACAAATTGGAACTAAAGTGTATCTCGACACATTTCAAATGTATATATTTTGAGTTTGAAAAATTGTATTTATATGTAAGAAAGAATTCAAGTATTTACACTTCTCTTTCATTCTATTAGAATTTTATCACACATTTGTTATTATCTATATCAATTTGTAGTTTATGTCGTGTTAAAAAAATGTAGCTTATGTCCTCAAATATTTTTATCTATAAATTTGATGTGACCTTCAAATATGACCCATTTCATGTTTAATTAATTTAATATTAAATGATCCAAATTCCTCATGCATCTCACTCAACCATGATAAAATATAGATTGTTAAACTAATTTAAACTTATTACATTTTTAATTTTAATAAAAAGTTTGATGAACAACATTTTACTCTTTAATACAAAAGATTGCAATTTTAATTTTTTTTTAATAGTGTGATCAAGTTATGTGATAAATGATTGTTATTGAAATTTACCTTAAACAAAATGTTTCAAGTTTCAACAAATAAATACACACTAATACTAAAATTAATTAGAAAATTCAGTTATCCTAAAAGTTACCATTTTACTTATAATTTTCCTTCGCAGAAAAATGATAATGACATATTCAATATCATTATTAATAGCTTAAACATATTTTTTTTATAAGTAAATATTAGTAAGTTAGTGATTATATTAGTTTTATTAGATTTTCAACTCGAAAAGTTTACCTTAAACAAAATGTTTCAAGGTGTCAACAAATAAATTCACACTAATACTAAAATTAATAGAAAATTTCAGTTATATTAAAGCTATTATTTTACTTTTAATCTTCCTTCACACAAAAAAATAATGACATATTCAATATCATTATTAATAGCTGAAACATATCTTTTTATAAGTAAATATTAGTAAATTAGTAGCTATATTAGTTTTATCAGATTTTGTACCTGAAACCTCTTTCTTAAAAATTTTCGGTGTCCCTCACTTAAATTGCACTAACAAAAAGTAAACGAAATGTTACATCTGTAAAAAAAAAAAAAAAAAAAAAAAAATCTAAAAATCATTTCAAAAATTTTACATCTTAAAAAAAAAAAAAAAAAAAAAAAAACTCTAAAAGTCATTGCAAATATTTGGAACATCATTGTATGAAGATCTTAATGTAAAATATTAAGATTGGTCTATCTTTGCTACACAAAATGATAAAAGTACAAGTTGCTTTTTAAAGTGATTCTGTAGGATACATTTAAGAAATCATACACCTATCATTGAAAAACAATATCTTTTATTATGTGAATATGATACCATCTGCGCACAATTGCAAAGATTAATCACTCAAACCAAGTTGGACCACAATAGACGACAAAACTATCTCTAAAAAGATTTAACATTATTGTATTTCCATAACAAGAAATATATATTATAACACATTTTCATATTTACAATTTAAATAAATTATATAATTGATTATAGTTTTTTTATGTGTTAATGGTAACATATGTTGGCAATGTAAAGCTTACAACTTAATTAATTATATTTAAAAAAGTTTTATTATAATGATTCAATCTTTTACTATTTAAAAATTAACTTCATTTTAAGAATATAAATAAATAGATTATTCGATCTTAGATGATTGTAGTTTTTTTTTCTCCCTCTATTTTATTGTTATCGGTCTTTTCATTTTATTAATAATATTTTTAGGGTGCATAAATATTTATAGGTAAATAGAAGTTTCACTACACTTGATTTCTAAAAATATGTATGATTTTATCACAAGGGTGATTTTTTTTAATTTATGTAATCTTTAAAGTAAAAAACTAGTTGATCAAGAATATTTAAAAATAAAATTTTTATTAAAAAATGAAAACTATAAATTTAATTTTTAAACATTAAATCTAATTTTATTATTAGAAGTCTTGTGCTATCAACTAAACTTATTAAATTATTGTAAAAACAAAAAATAAACTTATTAAATGATAGAGCAGTCCTTTTTTAAGTATATAATACCATTAAAAAAATACAAGAATTTTATTTTTAATTGCTGATTTTACTCTTTCATATTGTCTCTTTTAAGGATAAGAAGAAAAAATTGTACTTAGGTTTTAAGCAATTAATCGTACATTTTTTATTTTATAAAATCGTACATTAATTATTGTAATCTATTTATTTTTATAAATTATTGTAATCTATTAAATTATTTATTCTTTAAAATAAAAATAACTACAAAATAATTTCAAATATTCTTTAAAAAAACATCATAAAATACATATACTATTTTTTTTTACACGATTGACAGTCTTTTAATATGATATCGGATTATTCAACTAATTATATTCTTTCAACAAACTAATATCATTTAATCTTTTTTTTCAGAAAATCTTTCAAATTTATTCTTTTCTTTTGTTACAGATATCTTTTAAGATTTGTTACAATTATCTCGTTTTTTTTTATTTTCTTAGTCCGACTCTATTTTTTTTTCAAAAACTATCTTTTAGCAAACTATTTTTATTTTGACGAATCTTGTTGCAAATTTAAATTCAAACTAAATTTCTGACAAATCTTGTTGCAAATTTAATTTCAAACTAAATTTTAGTAGGTTTACAATTCTATCTTTTTTGTACTGTGAAGTATTACGACAATTTTATATAATTACAACATTACATAACACCATATTCGATCATCGAAAGATGAAATTAAGAAGTTACTATATTTCTAAGATGAAAATAGAACTCAATGACTTCACTAGTAAAGAATATGAAGTGGCTGAAACTCTTCTTTAAATACAAACGTCATTTCAAAAGGAGAAGACTATGAAAATAGTTTTAAAGGGAAAAAAATTGTGAAAAAACATATATCAACGAAGTTTGTTCATCAAAAATCAATTCTAATGTTGCTATGAGAGATCATACCACCCTCCAAATATATCAAATTATCTACATATAATGCATCGTGCAACTATAGTAGAGAAACCATAAGCCCTAATATACAAAAATTAGATTATCTAAATTTGTTACATTGTGCAACTATAGTATGGAATCTATACACCAATCAGATAAATAAATTGGATCTATTATATAACACCTCAAATTTTATAATAAATTATTTAATTAATTAAAATATTATTTAAATAATTAATTTGGTATTAAAAGTATTTTAGAATATATGTCAATCGATACTACGATTAATTTTCTTTTTATGTGTGTTTGTCATTGTGTGAAATTTTTTATTCATATTTAATTGAGTGGTTAAAATAAACTGTAAATATTTATTTATTATTTCAAAAAAATTAAAGTATTTTAACAAGAGTGGGGAATAAGATTATAATTATCGAAAAGTAAAATAAATTAATTAGGATTTTATTAAAGACTTGAGAAATAAAAAGTAAAAAAGGTTTGACACCATGATAATATCTACATCCCAGTTTCCCAGTCCCAAATTCACACTTTTTCTTTCAAATACAAGTTCATCTACATCCTAATTAATCCCTACTACATGAAATTGCTTTGACCAAGTCCATATCATATGTCTCATTAAATTCATGCCTCTTGCAACTTAGCAGATATCCATTTAGCCATTGAATAACATCCAATCACTTTGACTAAATTAAGCTTCTTCAACAATTGAGGATACATCTGGATATTTGATATTATATTAGCAAGCATCACACAACTTTTTGGACAATTTGGACCCCAAACTTAGGTCATAATTTGGGATTTATGGCAGTTGTCCTTGTGATTTAAGCTTTGAGACCTTAGTTTCAAGAAACAAACAACATTTGGTATCCTCCTCGTCAAAGCCTTTAACAAACACTACTCGTTGGGTTTTTCGGTGAAGTTGACGTCGAATCCTTCCGACACTCCGACGAGTCGATGAGACATTCTCTGCAATTTTGTTTTTACTCGTCGTTTTGACTCTATTCTTGCTCCTAAAATTATTATTAATTACTTAATATTGATTTTTATGCTTCTCATAATTTATCAGTCGTGTCTCGGTGATTTTGTGATATCACCGTTTATTCGGATTCTTTGTCCATCTACAATTGTTGTTGAAAAGTTTCATTGATTTCTATGTTTGAGAAAGCGTCAACATAAAGTAAGAGGCGAGAGAACGTTTGAATTCATGAGTATAATATAGTGAGATGAACGGGAAAACTGTATTTTCAAACGATTCATTCGGGGCTGACTATGTACGACAGTAACCCTTTGAGTGATAAATTGATCAATTTGAAAATATGATAATTGTGAGATTAAAATGTGGAATAGAAATATTTATAAGTTGTTGATTAATTTAATTTCGTTAAATGTGTGATATTTAATATTATTGTGATATTAGATTTTTTTCTCATTAAATATGTTGATATTTGATATTATTGTGATGTTAGATGTCGAATAAATTTGGTGCATATGTTGAATTAGACGAGTTTATGTGAGGTGATTATAAAATATGGATGCATTGTATGATATAAGTTTATTTGACGATGATGATGTATGATTTATGATAGTGATGTTATAAATTTTTTATAAGTTTATGTGATGATGGTGATTTTATAAATTTGTGTTGAGAATATGGAAGTACCCCATAATTGATTCAATAGTGATGATTTCAACTTGTGTTAAAGATAATGCTCTTAATGGAGTAGTCTAGTATAACGAGGGGAGAAAATAGATGTTGGGAATATTTGAAGTTGATGTGAATTTTTGAAGTGGAGCTTGTTTTGTCATCATATAGGTAGGGTCCGACCAGCCTAGTGATTCCGGGGAAGTACAACTGAATGAGTCTGATTGTGGCAGTCTGCTGTTGAGCCTTAAGGCAAGATTGTTAGACATTGGAGGTATTCAGGTAGGGAATTCCTAGGCGACTTGGAGGTAGCACTTCAAATGTCGGGAGCTACCATACAACACACTTTACCTCGACTATCGCGTATATGTGTCTCGGTTTGAGTTGATGAGATTTATGAGGACAAGGCCAATTTGAATTATCCATCCATCGGGATGGTGACATAGTATCATGTCTCCTAACCAAGTACTTCAAAGTTAGAATAATACCAAATTGTGGAGTAGAGTCTAAGCTCATATATAATAATGCATTTTTTTGTGTGATTGTGTTTGTTGTTATTAATGTGTTTCAAAAGTGATAATAGTTTCTGTGACACTCTAAACCCCAAAATAATATATATAATAATTTATATTATATTTCTATAAAATATGCAGCAGATAAATAAAATTTATTTCCAATAAAATAATTTTTTTTTTAACTTAGGATATCACGTTTCTCAAAAATCAAAAGGAACACTTTAAACTTATTTTCTCCATTAAAATAGTGTAATCTCAATAAGCTTGATTTAAGTATTATTACTTGATTTAATTTAAAAACTTACTAGTACTTCTAAGATTTTCATACAAAAATTCGTTTCAAATTAAATAAGTAAAATACAATTTAAACTTTATTTCCAATATCACCTATCAGAGCGTGATTCCTCTAAAACTTGAACTTCAAGATTCATTAACTTGTAATAACTGCGATTTCGCAAACGCATGGTCAAGCCAGTCAAACACAAACAACAAAAGAGGTGAGTTTCGAAATCATGATGACAATATAATTCAAATAAGAAGAACACACAAACAATCATAATAGAACCGTATTATTACACAAACATTCCATCAAGAAAATATCACATTAAAAAGGCAAAGTCACTCAAGGAAAATCAATAAATTTCACTATAACATCAAATCGTCTAAGATAAATTATCACCAAACACGATACATATTAATCACAATAAAACAATCACAATAAAATGCAATGCTATGCATGAGCTTAGACTCTACTTCACAATGTGGTACCATTCTAACTCTGAAGTACTTGGTTAGGAGGCTTGATACTATGCCACCATCTCAGTGGACGGACAATTCAAATTGGCCATGTCCTCATAGATCCCCTCAACTCAACCCGAGACACATATATGTGACAGTCGAGGTAAATGTGTGTTGCGTGGTAGCTCCCAACATTTGGAGTGCTACCTCCAAGTCACATAGGAATTCCCCACCCGAATACCTCCAAGGTCTAACAATCTCGACAGCAGACCGCCACGATCAGGCTCATTCCGTTGTACTTCCTCGGAATCACTAGGCTTGTCATGCCCTACCTATATGATGACAAAATAATCTTCACTTCACAAATTCTCAATATTTATTTTCTCCCCTCGTTGGCCTATGGTACTCCATTAAGACCTTCATCTCAAACACAAATTGGAATCACAATATTCTCATTACAATTTATAACATCACTATCATTAATCACACGTCATCACATACTCATCACAATCTTATAACATCAATCTCATCAATCATACATCATCACATAGACTTATCACAAATTTATAACATCATTATTATTAATTATACATCATCATAATCACATAAAACTTATCAAAATGCATCCACCTTTTATTATCACATCACATAAACACGTCTAATCAAACATATACATAAAATTCATTCGACATCCAATATCACAATAATCTTCACTTCACAAATTCTCAATATTTATTTTCTCCCCTCGTTGGCCTATTGTAACGCCTAGTTACGTGGGTATAAAAACTGAGGTAATAATGGAAAAAACTTCAAAGTTATATAAGATAATAAGGTACTGTAACAAATAATGAATTGTTCGAAAGAAGTAATGTTATGAAATCTCAAAATAAATTCTTAAAACTGAAAAATCTTTAATATTTAAAATATCCAAAACTGGGCAAATAATATCGAATCCCGAAATAAGTACACTGTAGAAACTATGTCTACGTATTTTTGATCTACTAACCTAATTGAAGGAAGTAACTCTTCTCAAGAGAGGTAGGACTTCTCAACTCTCGACACCCCCAACGGTTTCAGTATTTGAAAACAACACTTTAATGAGATACTAAATCCCAATGAATAATACACACAATTTTAAAACAAGTATTGTTCTCAACCGGAGCGGTAACCGGAAAAAAGTCGATCATGGCACCCGCCTTCACCCAAAAATATTCTTTAGAACTATTAATGATATAACTAAGATTTCTCTATAATAACTAACTACTTCCAATAATTAATAAAAAAAATCATCAATTAAATTAACGATAATCCAAATCTATCATAATCGGATAATTCCAATATACACATTTATTATGAAGAAAATAATCAATCAATTCAATGATGGGGATATACTACTTATGCGAATGAGTATTATCTAATCATATGGAGCACCAGCTCATCCAGTGTGGGGTACAAGACCCATCTGTGTGGAGTTTAAACTTCATCTCATTGTGGAGTTTAACACTCATCTATATATGGGGTACAAGCCCCATTCGTGTGGAGTTTAAACTTCATCTCTTTGTGAAGTTTAATACTCATCCATGTGGAGTTTAAACCTCATCTCTTTGTGAAGTTTAACACTCATCTATATGTGGGGTACAAGGCCCATACATGTGGAGTTTAAACCTCATCTCTTTATGAAGTTTAATACTCATCCATGTGGATTTTAAACAACATCTCTTTGTGAAGTTTAACACTCATCTATATGAGTGGGGTTTAAACCTCATCTCTTTGTGAAGTTTACTACTCATCCATATGTGGGGTACAAGACCCATCCGTGTGGAGTTTGAACCTCATCTCTTTGTGAAGTTTAATACTCATCCATGTGGAGTTTAAACCTCATCTCTTTGTGAAGTTTAATACTCATCTATATGTGTGGAGTTTAAACCTCATCTCTTTGTGAAGTTTAATACTCATCTATATGTGTGGAGTTTAAACCTCATCTCTTTGTGAAGTTTAATATTCATCGATGTGGAGTTTAAACCTCATCTCTTTGTGAAGTTTAATACTCATCCATGTGGAGTTTAAACCTCATTTCTTTGTGGAGTTTAATACTCATCTATATGTGTGGAGTTTAAACCTCATCTCTTTGTGAAGTTTAATACTCATTCATGTGGAGTTTAAACCTCATCTCTTTGTGAAGTTTAATACTCATTCATGTGGAGTTTAAACCTCATCTCTTTGTGAAGTTTAATACTCATTCATGTGGAGTTTAAACCTCATCTCTTTGTGAAGTTTAATGCTCATTCATGTGGAGTTTAAACCTCATCTCTTTGTGAAGTTTAATACTCATCTATATGTGTGGAGTTTAAACCTCATCTCTTTGTGAAGTTTAATACTCATCTATATGTGTGGAGTTTAAACCTCATCTCTTTGTGAAGTTTAATATTCATCGATGTGGAGTTTAAACCTCATCTCTTTGTGAAGTTTAATACTCATCCATGTGGAGTTTAAACCTCATTTCTTTGTGGAGTTTAATACTCATCTATATGTGTGGAGTTTAAACCTCATCTCTTTGTGAAGTTTAATACTCATTCATGTGGAGTTTAAACCTCATCTCTTTGTGAAGTTTAATACTCATTCATGTGGAGTTTAAACCTCATCTCTTTGTGAAGTTTAATGCTCATTCATGTGGAGTTTAAACCTCATCTCTTTGTGAAGTTTAATACTCATCTATATGTGGGGTACAAGACCCATCCATGTGGAGTTTAAACTTCATCTCTTTGTGTAGTTTAAAACTCATCAATATGTGGGGTACAAGACCCATCTCCAGCACACACAATCAAAATCATTCATATTTTTAACAATCATATTTATAATATAATATTTCATTTGAATATATAATAACAACGGTCATTCAAGAAAATAAAATAAAAGAATCTTTTAAAGAATATATGTCTCAAACACATGCAATTCAAATAATTCACGTTTTTAACTACCATATTCGTAAAATCATATTTTTAATATAATATTTCATTTGAATATATAATAACAACAATCATTCGAGAAAATATAATAAAACAATCTTTTTAAAGAATATATATTCAAACAATCATAAAAACGATATTTCAACAAACAGTAGTATATAACTCAATTCATAATCTATTATTACAGTTTATAAAATCCCAATTTTAATAGAGTTAAGTTTTCGACAAAATATATTTGTTGAGACAAACTCTATATTTTAAAGTTTTGATGAAAATAAACAAAGGTTAATTAAAAATGTTAATTATGATTCTAAATGTTATGTTAATTTAACTTGTGTTTTTGAGTGGATTTAATTAAGAGCAGAATCAAGCAAATACAAGAAAAGACAACAACAAGATCATTCTGCATCATAACAGAGAATGATCTTCAGCTTCAACAAATTATCCATCACAGCAAGTTGGTCAAATCTTTTCTATCCCTATGATTAAAAGTCTGCTCTGGAAATCATTCATATCTAACAAGTACATGGCAAGGAACAAGTACGAATAATCCAGACTCAAAAAGGATAGTTGATCGCAAAGATCAAAGGACTCAAAGACAGACAAAAATCATGACGATCTGCATGCTCCAAAATTCAAATGTCAAGAAAGCTTGATCAATCTGGGTATATGACAAGACAAGAACAAAGGAAATCCAGAACGTTTAAAACGGGAACTCCAGAATGATTATTGAAGCTCAAGAAAGTTCAAACTGATAAAACCAAGAACGTTAATCATTCTCTGTTTATCTGCACATCAACAGCAGCCTTGCATTCTCTCTGTTTCAGTCTACAATTCGTTCCTAATCTTCTCCAACCTTCTCTAGCTACACTCAAGACTCAAGGCAGATAATGTACCATCCAAGATCAATGAAGAAACGTCAAAGAAAGGACAGAGATGCTTTAAATGCTAAATCATTAAAAGTCAAAAAGCTATTTCAAAGAAGGATTATTTTTATTCTAAAAATAATGTTTCAGTCAAAAAAGCAAAATCTCTCCAACAGCTCTTGTACCTTCATTCAAGTACATCTACAACCTATAAATAGAAGGCCATTATCCCAGTTCTCAG
>NC_021164.2:6389897-6391109 GCF_000331145.2 Cicer arietinum | reverse complement strand
CCAATCATTTGGAGACCAATGGTGACAGCTATAAGCCAAGCCAAGAACCTTGAATCACTGCCTCTGGAAGAACTAATTGGAACTCTAAGAGCTCATGAGGTAGTATTGCAAGAAGACAAACCAGTCAAGAAAGAAAAGGCAATAGCATTGAAAGTCTCTCAAGATAAAATCACAGTACCAGTTGAAGAGGAATCAGAAGAAAATGAACAAGGAGATGCTGATGAAATCGCGCTTCTCACTAGAAGAATACAAAGAATGATGAGAAGAAGAGATCAAATCAAAAAGGGATTTCAAAACAGAAATCCTAAAACAGAGATTGACAAGAGTCAAGTCACATGCTTTGGATGCAACAAATTGGGACATTACAAAGCAGAATGTCCATCAAACAAAAATCCACCAAAACGATTTCCCTTCAAAAAGAAATCAATGATGGCAACATGGGATGATTCAGAGGAATCAGAAACTGAGGAAGAAGAAGAAGAAGCCAACATATGCCTGATGGCAAAAACAGAGGAAGATGAGGTTGGTTTTCAAAATACAAATGACTCAAATCTTCTTATTCAAAAATGTAGTTCTCTGAAAGAACAGTTTTATAAAGAGAAAGAAGAGAAAGAAAGAAATCAGGCTGAAAATAATCTGTTAAAAAAAATGATTCAAGAATTGAAATAAACAAAAGTTTTTGAAAGTGAAGAATGCCAAGAACATTCTGCGCTACAAACGGAGAACGTTCAATTTAGAAATGAAAATGAACTTCTCAAAACAGATTTACTAAACTTCATTAAAGCCACTGAAACTTTTCATAACATCATGGGATCTCAAATAGGAATTTTTGATAAAGCTGGTCTTGGTTTCAATCAAACTCAAAAAACCAAACTTTATGAAAACTTCTTTGTCCCAGAAAGAAAGGAAGAAAAATGCAAGACTAGATGCTCATATTGTAAAAAACTTGGACATCTAGAATTTGCTTGCTACTTCAATGAAAAAATTGAAAGAAAGAAGCTTTTTAAACAGGAGAATCATCCTGTCAAAATTGTATCTAAGAAACAGCAAAACGGAGAACGTTCTCCAGTTTGTCTCCCAAACGGAGAAAGTTCAAAATTACAAGTTGAACGTTTCAAAAAATCTTTTAAACCAAAGTTCAACTCCTCTAAATCATATGTTGTTAAACCCATTTCAAAATCAACAACTAACAACACAGCTGTTTCCAAAACG
>NC_021164.2:6381041-6384510 GCF_000331145.2 Cicer arietinum | reverse complement strand
AAATTCATTTTATAGTAATAAAAATATTCAATGATTGTTGACAAGGGAAAATCATTCTTAGTCCCTTTTTTTTTAACTTTTAACATAAAATAAAAATCTAAATGTTAACAAATAATAACAATAATAGAAATAATAATAATGATATTAATGGTAATATAATTACAACAATATACTATCTTAACTCTTCATCTTAAAGTGTGTAAACAACATTCATAAAATAAAGAAAAATATTGTATATGTATATAAATTCAAAAAGAAAACGTAACTACATTAAATTTGTCTTAAGAAATCTAATTTAAGAAATAAAACCAAAATCAATTTTGTTTATTAAATACCTTTGCAATATTAAAAATATCTTAATATTAAATTAAATGATATTTTTTTTAAAATATTTGCAATTCAAGTGAACTAAAATTTATAGTTTCATAAAAATAATATAAAAGAGACAATGATAACAACAATAATATATATTATTATATTTTGTAACATAATAATACTCATTTGTGTGAAGTAGAAGATTAAATTATTTTGTAATATTAATGATTATTATTAACAAAACTAATTAAGCCAAGTAATAACTAGATCACAAAATATTTAACATAAACAAGAAGTAGAGAGTCTAAGATTATTAAAACAAAATAGTCATAATAAACAAGAAAAAAAAACTCATAAAAAGATAGTAAAATCTATCAAATTAAATAGAAGATTTCTAAATAATATAAAAAGACAATGCTAAAGAAACATACAACTAGACATAGAGATTTCAGATTTGAAAACAACTAAATTAATAATAAAATAACACCATTAAACCAAATATTTACGTCATATATTTAATGACATAAATTTATGGAGGTTACACAATTTAAGTAAAATTCAATAATTAGAGAACCAAACAATTAATATAATTAATGACACATAATAGGAATTTAAGTAATTCTTAAAAATTCAAATTCAAGGTTACACAATTAATGACTCATAATAGAAATTTAACTGATTAGTAAAATTCAAATTCAAAGTGGCCACCAAATTAATGACATATAATTAAAATTTAAGTAATTAATAAAAATAGAAAATCGAGCAAATAACACAAGTAACATCGAAATACATGCAACACACGACACAACCACCCCACAAGGTCCGAGAATTAGTGCTCTGATACCACATGTAACGCCCCAAATTTTTTATACGGATATTACTGAAAAATATTTATTTTCTTTTAGAAACAACTAATTAATTTTTTTTCTCATTAAAAGAACGTAATGTAATTTACTAAAATATTATTTATTTATTCATTTGCAAAATTAATATTCCAATTATTAGATCAATATTCATTTATGGTCCAAAATAAAATAAATTCTCTTTAAGTGAAATTCAAAAGAAACAATGTTGACTGAAATTAATGACATTCAATTTTTTTCTAGCTAATGAAATATCATGTCTGCATTTCTATTAAAAGTTAATGATGAAGAGTAAATAACTTTACAATGTGCCGCAAAATTTAGTAATACAAAATATTATTTTTAAGTAAAATATAATTTTTCCACGTGCGTGCACCAATCATACGTCATTCATGCAACTCTTTGAACACATTAGTACCTAAATGTTGGTATAAGGGGTCAGTTCATCCCACAACAAAATTAAACCAAATAATAAATTAACAACCATAAAATATGAATATAAAATCTTTTCGTAATAAAAGATTTTGAAAAAATTGATTCTTTAATAGTTCTTAAAGATGTATCAAAAGTCATAGAATGTATCTAAATAAATCAAGTATCAATCGTATAGAAAATAATTAGATCAACATAAAATAATATAAAAATGTATGCAAGTCATGCATGCTCCTAAACATATATGATCCGGATATAACCAGCCACACAGGCGTCCACACAGAAGTCACCCATACCAATGGGGAAAATTAAACCAGCCCCACACAAGTCCACAAAGATGCATATGATATGTCATGAAATGATAATGATGCTCAAAGATACATATTACCACCCAATTAGATAATCACATAAATCACAAGCCACTTAGGCAACCACAAAGATAACAATATTTAAAACACAAATCACCAGCCACTTAGGCAACCACAAAGATAACAATATTTAAAACACAAATCACCAGCCACTTAGGCAACCACAAAGATAACAATATTTAAAATGCAAATCACCAACCACTTTGGCAACCACAAAGATAAAAATATTTAAAATACAAACCACCAACCAAACCACTTAGACAACCACATAGATAAAATATTCAAAACACAAACCACAAAACCACAAAGAGAGCAATATTTAAAACACAAATCACTAGCCACTTAGGCAACCACAAAGATAATATTTAGAACACAAATCACTAGCCACTTAGGCAACCACAAAGATAACAATATTTAAAATGCAAATCACCAACCACTTTGGCAACCACAAAGATAAAAATATTTAAAATACAAACCACCAACCAAACCACTTAGACAACCACATAGATAAAATATTCAAAACACAAATCACAAGCCACTTAGGCAACCACAGAAATAATATTTAGAACACAAATCACTAGCCACTTAGGCAACCACAAAGATAACAATATTAAAAATCCAATTCACCAGCCACTTAGGCAACCACAAAGATAATATTTAGAACACAAATCACTAGCCACTTAGGCAACCACAAAGATAACAATATTTAAAATGCAAATCACCAACCACTTTGGCAACCACAAAGATAAAAATATTTAAAATACAAACCACCAACCAAACCACTTAGACAACCACATAGATAAAATATTCAAAACACAAATCACAAGCCACTTAGGCAACCACAAAAATAATATTATTAAAACACAAATCAAGGTTTGCCGCTAAACACATCACAAAAATCAACTTAATCATGTTATCATAATTAAAATTAAAACTTTACACCAATTCCCCCAAGACTCATATAGATTTCTTAAAAATCAAAACTTTGAAATGAAATAGCACAAAAATCGAAACTTTAAATTAAAGACATCCTAAAAAAATATTACTCATGAGATCATAATAAAAATCATAGCTTTATAATTAAGTACACATAAACAACACACAAATAATAACTTTACATCAAATATATGACATCAAACATATTACTCATGTTATAATAATAAAAATCGAAATTTATAATTAAGTTTATCAAAGCAAACATATTACTCATAAAAATAAAATATTATAGTTAAATTCTTTAAGGCAATTAAAAATCAATATTTTTCTTTTAAGACAACAAGTTTTATATCAATATCTTACAAACTATTAATTTAATATCTAGCCTAACATTGCATGGGGAAAAGCCCTTACCTTAGGCGCTTTCTTTCTTAACACCTCTAAATTTGCACGAGAAATAGCTCACGAGGCAGTAATGAATTCAACACCGATAGATATTAGAATTTACGACTCAGAAAATTATTTTGAGAGTGTAAGAATGACAAATATGTGTGA
>NC_021164.2:6378083-6380854 GCF_000331145.2 Cicer arietinum | reverse complement strand
ATGAATTAATGCACATTATGTCAAGAAAACACCATGAATTGTCATAAAATCTTGTCATAAAGGAGAGTAAAAGAATGAGTCAAGTCACTAATTTTTGTTTTTATAGGATGGACCAAAAATATTTTCAAAACACTTAATATATAAAGTTGGTTTCACTAACTCTATAATATCTCCTAAAATAAATACTTATTTGGTCGCAAATAAAACTAACAAACAATACAACCTATATAAATTCTAATTTAATTAAATAATTCAACTGATATTTTATCAACTAAAATAAATCAAGCAAGACAAGAATACCACTCAGACATACAAATATAAAACAAACATATCTAACACATCAATTTCATGATTATCGAAACTAATCAAATAAAAAAAATGTCCATTTATGAAATAATGACATCATAAATAGTCCTCATGTAATTGTCACGTCAAAACAATTAAATAAAAATTGAAGATTATAATTATTTAAGTAGAATAGAGTGTGATAAAATTTAATTTAATTTATTTACACATAGAATAATTATTAATTTAATAATAGCAATTACTAAAAAGATACATATATAATATATATGAAAATTTTGGGGTGTTACAATACTTACCCCCTTAAAAATAGTTTCGTCCTCGAAACTAAGAGGAAAAACAAATGGACAAGCTACATACACTTATTGACACATCTCTTAAAAAATGCAGAATGAAAAAGACTCCAATATCAATTAATCTAGGAATAACAATTAAGGAGAAGTCATAAATGTATTATATATGAAAATTTTGGGGTGTTACAGTATATCTCACAATCTTTCATGTGCAAGAACTCCACAACAAAATGGAGTTGTGGAAAGAAAAAATAGAACACTACAAGAAATGGCAAGAACTATTTTAGAAGAATCAAATGTTGTAAGGTATTTTTGGGCATAAGCCATAAACACTTCTTGCTATATCTTGAACCGTGTATCTATCAGAAAAGTCATCAACAAAACTCCATACGAAATCTTAAAAAACAGAAAACCAAACATTTCTTACTTTCATATTTTTGGTTGTTATTGTTACATTCTAAACAACAAAGATCTTATTGGAAAATTTGATGCAAAATCCGATAAAGCGATCTTTCTTGGATACTCAACCGAATCTAAAGGTTATAGAGTGTTCAATTTAAGAACTAATGTTGTTGAAATTAGTATGCATATATTGTTTGATGAGTTTGATGATCTAGATATAAGTAAAAAGGATGAGGAAGAAGAAACTCAAAATGAAACACAGCAGGAAACAAGTCTGCAGAAAACAGAGATTGATAAACAATCTCCGTTTCATTCTCCACCAAAAAGCTGGAAAACCATTGGAGATCATCCTCAAACTCAGATCATTGGAGACACAGCTGATGGAATCCGAACCAGAAGATCATTCAAAAATGACGACGATAGCATGGCAATGATATCTCAGATTGAACCAAAGTCAATCAAAGATGCTATTACTGATCAGTCTTGGGTAAATGCCATGAAGGAAGAACTACTGCAGTTTGAGAAAAATGAAGTTTGGACTCTAGTACCAGATCCGTTAGATCAAACAGTTATTGGCACTCGATGGGTATTCAGAAACAAGCTTGATGAAGAAGATAAGGTTGTTAGAAACAAAGCAAGATTAGTAGCTCAAGGCTACAATCAACAAGAAGGTATAGACTATGATGAAACATTTGCTCCAGTTGCAAGGTTAGAAGCTATTCGAATACTTCTTGCATATGCATCTCATAAACTCATCAAACTGTTTCAAATGGATGTGAAAAGTGCTTTCTTAAATGGTTTTTTAAATGAACAAGTGTATGTAAAACAGCCCCCAGGTTTTGAAAACCAAGCAAAACCAAATCATGTTTTCCAACTTACCAAAGCTCTTTATGGCTTAAAACAAGCACCAAGGGCATGGTATGAAAGACTGAGTTCATTTCTGATCGAGAACAATTTTCAAAGAGGAAAAATCGATACTACTTTATTCAAGAAAACTGAAGGAAATGAATTACTCATTGTTCAAGTATATGTGGATGATATCATTTTTGGATCAACAAATGAAAAACTATGTGAAGATTTCTCAAAACTTATGCAAAGTGAATTTGAAATGAGCATGATGGGGGAATTAAGATATTTTCTTGGTTTACAAATCAAACAATACGAAAAAGGCATTTTTGTTTGTCAAGAAAAATATATCAAAGATCTGTTGATCAAATATAAAATGAATGAGTCAAAAATTATGACAACTCCCATGCATCCATCCACTTCCTTAGAAAAAGATGAAAATGGCAAATCTGTCTCTGAAAAAGAATATCGTGGAATGATCGGTTCTCTGCTATATCTAACTGCTAGCAGACCAGATATTGTGTTTGCAGTAGGATTATGTGCTCGATTTCAATCAGCGCCAAAAGAATCCCACTTAACTGCTGTTAAACGCATATTTAGATATCTCGTTGGAACAACTAATCTTGGTCTTTGGTATAGAAAAGGTTCCCATTTTGATATTATAGCATACTGTGATGCTGATTATGCTGGAGACAAAGTTGAAAGAAAAAGCACAAGTGGAGCATGTCAGTTCTTAGGCGAAGCATTAATCAGTTGGTCGTGCAGAAAACAGAACACCATAGCACTATCCACAACTGAGGCCGAATATGTGTCAGCTGCAAATTGCTGTTCACAAGTTTTGTGGATTAAGAACCAACTTCAAGATTACTCTGTAAGCTATTCCAGTATTCCAATTTATTGTGATAATACAAGTGCTATAAATTTGTC
>NC_021164.2:6377313-6377984 GCF_000331145.2 Cicer arietinum | reverse complement strand
AAGACGTTGAATTAATCTTTGTTGATACTCAAAATCAACTTGCTGACATTTTCACAAAGCCTCTTGTGGAGGATAGTTTTAATTCAATTAAAGAAAAACTGAGAATCATGAAAAATCCAGAAAATTCTGGTTAAAATCTGCTTCTGCAGAAAACGGAGATCGTTTATCAGTCTCCGTTTCGCGATTCATCATTCTCCGTTCTAAAAAGGCAACAGTCTGCTTTTCCCCCTCAAAATCAAAAAAGGCAAATCTTGGCATTTATTACACGTGCCCTTGTGTCTGAAGCTAGAATGCTGACACGTACACTCCCCAATTCCCCAAAATGCTTTTCCCATTTCCCTAGGTACAAACTATTGGGCAACATACTCATCATTACTTCACCTTTTTCTCTCCATCTTCTCAAGTCAGAAAAACTGTTTCTCTTCTCACCTTCTTTTTCCCAAAAGCTGGAATCATCTTTCTCTTTCTTTAAACCACGTCCACTGTTCATCTTCTTCTCAAAAAACAACCATGGCTCGAACCAAACAATCTGCACGAAAAAATGCCTCTCCCTGTACACCACCCTCTTCATCTTCCTCATACCAATCCAGAGAGCGTTTTCCCTCTCCACCACCTCGCCCATCACCACCACACACATCTTCTGCCTCTCCCTCTCCTCACAATAGTCAAGA
>NC_021164.2:6376086-6376875 GCF_000331145.2 Cicer arietinum | reverse complement strand
ACAACTACTAACCCTTCGACACCCTCAAAGTCGGCCTTCTCTTCTGAACCTTCGCACTCAACTCCTCCCCATCAGAAACGGAGATCGTTAAATGACATCGTTTCCCCTTCCACAAACCAAAAAGAACCACTCTCTCAACCAAAACCACCAACTAAACACATGAAAAACAAAAACACAATCACTATTGCTCAATTTCTTGCTCGCAAAAATCTCCCAAATCCTCAGAGAAAGAAAATACTTGCCCCAAAACAAAACCTAAAAACAAGTCAAAAACCCACCTCTCCAAAACATTCTCCCGCATGTTCCCCACCACAAGAACGTTCTCCAACTGCTCCTCCACCAGAATCTTCTCCACATCCACAATCCTCTCCACAAAAGCATACCAAACGATCTTCATCTCCTCAGCCTTCCCCTATCTCCACGTCCTCTGATTCTGAACCATCTCCCCCAACTAAGAAACCAAAACAGAATGCTCCTCCTCTAATCTCCCTTGCCAAATCAAATCTCTTCAATGAAAAATGGGCTCAACGCCCAGTTGGGATAGGCAGAGTTTTTGTTTTTGAAAATCTTGTTGTAGATGGAAATGTTGTTCAGCACCGTACTGATGTTCTTGGCTGGACTTCATTCTTAAAGATCTCTGAATCTTACTTCCCAGATGTTGTCCGTGCATTCTACTGCAATGCCAAAACTTTTGCTGACAAATCTCCTTTTATCTCAAAAATTAAGGGAGTAGAAATCAGATTGACTCCAGACATTTTGGCCAACATCTTTCAGCTACCAACAGAAGGG
>NC_021164.2:6374219-6374963 GCF_000331145.2 Cicer arietinum | reverse complement strand
CATCATGGCAAGACAAATTCAGCATGATCAAGAGACTGCTTTACTCAGAACTTGGATGGCTGATCATCTTGCTCCCAAGCTGGGAATTCCACCTCCGCCTCCTCATCCGGTGCCCCCTCCTTCTCAGATCCCTCCTGCTGGAAAATCCTCCTCCTCCGAAGGATCTTCTCCCTCCCTAGCCTCTTAGGTCTATCACTGTTGTCTTTTTGTATGACAAAGGGGGAGAATTAAGTTAGATTTTCATTTATCTTGTCACAGTTCTCATTATGTAATTCTGCCACTTTTGATGTACCTTTGCCAAAATTAGTGTATTTTTGCTATCTTTAATGAAACACTCTTTGATTGCATTCAAATATTTTAATTATGCTGAATTGCCAAATGCACAAATTGAGGGGGAGCTGTTACAGCTCTTTATATTAGAATCAAATTAAAATCTAAATTAACATGTTTGTCATCATCAAAAAGGGGGAGATTGTTGAGACAAACTCTATATTTTAAAGTTTTGATGAAAATAAACAAAGGTTAATTAAGAATGTTAATTATGATTCTAAATGTTATGTTAATTTAACTTGTGTTCTTGAGTGGATTTAATTAAGAGCAGAATCAAGCAAATACAAGAAAAGACAACAACAAGATCATTCTGCATCATAAACAGAGAATGATCTTCAGCTTCACCAAATTATCCATCACAGCAAGTTGGTCAAATCTTTTCTATCCATGTGATAAAAAGTTTGCTCTGGAAAT
>NC_021164.2:6367613-6373801 GCF_000331145.2 Cicer arietinum | reverse complement strand
AAAATAATGTTTCAGTCAAAAAGCTAAGTCTCTCCAACAGCTCTTGTACCTTCATTCAAGTACATCTACAACCTATAAATAGAAGGCCATTATCCCAGTTCTCAGCAAGAAATTCAAGTGCTAAGTAATCAACAATATACAATCACACTTAAGCTTGAAATTCTGCAAAAACAGAGGCAACATCATTCTCTGCAATTCGCGAAACAGCCACTGCTGCACATTCATATATCAGCTGCGAAATTGTCATTAGATACTCTGTAAAGAATCTATTCTCAAACAAGAGTTGAGCAATATCAGATTCTGTCAAATTCAATCATTTGTAAAAACTCAAACTATAAGAGTTTTTTTATAGTTTGTTTAAGATTGCTTCCTATCAAGGTTAGATAGGTGTTGTAATTGCTTTTTGGGTGGAAAGTAATTAAGGTGGAAATAGATCAAGGTTGATCTATTCTAAGTGATGTAAGATTAAGAAGGCTCTTCGTTTTAAACACTTAGTGGAAAATCTCACAGTGTGAGGATTGGACGTAACTCACGTTGGGTGAACCAGGATAAATCTTTGTGTGGTATTCTCTTTCCTATCTCTTTCTTTATTATACTGCATTGATCAATTAAGATAAAATAGAAACTGATTTTCTGCTAATCTAAGAACGTTCTCTGTTTTATAACATAAACCAAGAACGTTCTCCGTTTTCTGTTTTTATAACCAAGATCATTCTTGAGTTATTTTCTTAAGTTTTAACAGGAATTTTTAAAAGGGACGTTTACAATTCAAACCCCCGTTTCTTGTAAATCGACATTGTTACTTCAATATTTTGATAAGCAAATACCATTCATAATATCTAACTCTTTTTCCATCTCAAATTCTCAAAATAAATGTACCATAAAAGTTTTAAGGGTGTGATTACTCACCTCTTGAAGCGTTCTTTTATACAAAGTTTTGTATGTGTTAATCGTTACTAATCGTTGCTACTGCAAACACAATCATACTTTGCTCCTCTTTATGGTGGCCTATATAATTCTCTGTATTGAGTTTTTTTATTTTCTTCTTTGTATCTATTTATAATTAAATATTTATAAGATAGTTTGACCAGGTATCCTATATTTGCCTCACTAAACTCTTGGTTGTTACAAATAAAACGAATACATATTGAATTCATATAGGATTGTTTGTTTGATTTTCTTTGACTCCTTAATAATAGATAATTAGGTAGCAAAATTTTGTTATAATAGCTTGTTTGTTATTATCTATTTCACACAAACCGTTAAGAAATAAAACAAACTTCCTATTATTACAGTCTCAAACAAACAACTTACTAATGTTACCTTATTTTAAGCAAATTAGTTTTTGATATAATAATAATAATAATAATAATAGTAATTATAATAATAATTATAATAATATAATCATAATAATCTATAATTTAGAATATTTTAAAATTCTAATTATTTTTAATCATTTGATTTAGGATGTTACATTTTCTCCCCTCCTTAAAGAAATTTCGTCCCCGAAATTTATGTCAAAGTTAATAAAACCAAAGTGATCCAACTTGTGCTATAAAGAAACTGATGTACTTGCATCAGGGAGACTTCGATACTGTCATATGACTGCTTCCTCTGATTCTGAATTAGCCATCTCAGGCGTATAGATTTAGGATTAAAGATTAAATTATCTTTTAATTGGACTAACTCAAGAGCTATCATAAAGGTTATATACATGTGGAGGAAGAGATAATTGATAAGTAGCATATCTACTCTCTTTAGAATTTAAAAATGACCCATGAAATAAAAGTAATTTTAATTTTGACTTTCATTGACCTTTTCACTCCAGTCTTAGAAGAGACTCTTAAGAATCCACGTGTCTCTTCTTGAAATTCCAATGGTTTTCTTCTCTTGTCAACATAACTTTTTTTCCCTACTTTGCATTTTATGCATCCTTTCCCTAATTAGTTGAATTCTACTAGTGGTCTCTTGCACTAAATAAGGTCCTAACAAAGACTTATCCCTAACTTCACACTGATACACTTGTGTGAGACCTACACTTTCTTCCGTAAAGAGCCTAATACGGTGCCATACCTATACTAGAGTGATAATTGTTGTTATAAAAAATATTCTAGTAGAATGCACAACTCTCACCTTCATCTAGAACACAAGCTCTTAGCATATCCTAAAGAGTTTGAATAATTCACTTTGATTGATCATCTGTATGTGGATGGTAAGATGTACTAAATCTCATTCTAATAGCAAAAGCTTTCCCAAAATCTAGAGGTAAATCGTGGATCCCTATCTGATACTATAGAGGTGCGTATACCATGTAACCTTACTATATCCTTAATGTAGAGCTCAACTAGTCTATCTAAACTATAGGTTGTTTTAATTGGTAGAAAATGAGCTGATTTGGTCATTTGATCAACTATCACCCAAATAGCATTAAAATCCATAGATATATCCCATTTCCACTCAGGAATTTTTAATGGTTGTAACAATCCTGAATGCTTTTGGTGCTCAATATTAACCTTCTGATATACATGACACAAACACAAAAAACCCATACATTTTTCTCACATCTTGATGCATTTTAGTTATTCCTGGGTGCATCGTAAACTTACTGTTATGAGCTTCCTCTAAAATCTTATCCTTAAGACTCCCCTCCTTAGGAACAATGATCTTATCCTTAAACAACACTAAATCGTCACCATATAAGGTATATTTCTCCTTGTCCACAAGAGACTACAATACTTTAGCTAATAGGTGTTCATTTTGTATTATCCCTCTCAAGTTACTACTAATTTCTAGCCTATTCAGATTCAATCTTAAAGCATTATGGGACACATCCAAATTCATATCTCCAAACTCCTTTATTAGGCTTGTCTCTTGTACCATCATACAAGCTACACGTAAGGATTTTCTATTTAGAGCATTAGCCACTACATTAGCTTTCCCAGGGTGATATTTCAACTCAAAATCGTAGTCCTTAAGGAACTTCATCCACCTTCTTTGTCTCATATTTAATTCCTTTTGATCAAACAAATACTTAAGGCTTTTATCATCACTAAAAACCTCAAATGACGCTCCATACAAGTAATGCCTCCAAATCTGAAGAGCAAAGACTATAACTGCTGATTAAAGAAAACGGGTTGGATAATTTGCCTCGTGGAAATTATCCTCGCACTCTTAGTCCCACACAAATTTTTTCCCTTATCTAGTCAACTTGGTGAGAGTTAAAACTAGACTAGAAAACATCTCTATAAATTTCCTATAGTAACCCGTCAATCCTAATAAATTTCTTACTTCAGTCATTGATTTAGGTTGGGGCCAACTTAATATAGAATCTACCTTACTAGAGTCAACTGCTACTCCCTTACTAGAGATGGTATGCCCTAAAACCTCACCTCATCAAGCCATAACTCATATTTCTCAAGTTTTGCATACAGCGTGTTATCTCTCAAAACTTTCAATAATATCTTCATGTGTTCTTCATGCTCACCCAAGCTCCTAGAGTGGATTAGAATATCATCGATGAACACCACCACAAACCTATCTAAGAATGGTCTAAAAATTTGATTCATATAATCCATAAAATAGCAAGGACATTGGTAACTCCAAAATGCATCAATACATACTCATAGTGTTTGTATCTTGTCCTAAAAGTTGTCATAGGAATATCTTCACTTTTGACCCTAATTTGATGATGCCCAGACCTCAAGTCTATCTTAGAAAATACTGAAGCTCCACTCAATTGATCTAAGAGGTCATCTATCCTAGGCAAGGAATTTTTATTCTTGATGGTAACCTGATTCAATTTTCGATAGTCTACAAACAACCTCATAGTCTTACTAGTTGGAGCATGTCTTTACTTGTCCTTTGAAATTGTGGGTAAAGGGTGTAGATTCATATGAAATTTATAGCCTTTACTGTAAAATTTCTTTCCACCAGAGATAAACTTCTTCTTCGGTTTCTCAACTTTTGGTGCTTGCATCTTTTTCTCAACCACCCTAGACTTGTTTACCATGGTGGGGTAGTCACAGATCCTTATAATTCCAATTAAAGCTTTGCAGCTCAGACTTAAGTCTTTACTCAATTTTGATAGCCTTCCACTCGTCTTGGGGATTGTCCCTAAGATAACAAGAGTATCTTGATGTAGCTTCAAAATTTGGCGACATACTCTACAACTAAAATATCTCCATGACGAATATGAATAAACTTTATTATCTTTTGAATACGTACATTGTGGAGAATATACTTCTCAATAAATAACTCCTTAAACCTATCCTTAGTAAAAGAAACTCGTTTTGTCAACAAAACTCCTCTGATACAAATCCACCAATGCTCAACATCAGACTCTGACATAAACGACGAGGTCCACTTTGTGAGTGTCAACACAATGCATGATGCTAAAGATCTTCTCTAACTTCAACAACCACGTTTTGGTTCGACTAGATCATAACTGACCTCGAAAAGGTGGTGGATTGTTCTTTCGAAATTCAGAAAGCCCAAGATATTGAGGGTCTACGACTGTTACCGATTCGACATTGGGTCCTCTCAAATGAGGGAGAGTCTTCGTCTATTCTCCATGGCTCCCGCTATCAAGCAGAAAGCCTTAGCAAATGCGTTATTCGTACCTCGCTTGTTACCTGTCATAAATATTTTCACCACCAATCAAGCATTGGGTTGACCAAGCCCAATATATTAGCATACAAAATGTATGACTATAACGAACAATCCTATAAGCCCAAGTTTTGATTTTTTTTTATAAAAATTATTAATAAATTAAAGTAAACCCACACGACAGCCCCATCTAGGTTCAAACTGGCTCTGATACCAAAATTGTAACGCCTAGTTACGTGGGTATAAAAACTGAGGTACTAATGGAAATAACAAACAATCCTATAAGCCCAAGTTTTGATTTTTTTTTATAAAAATTATTAATAAATTAAAGTAAACCCACACGACAGCCCCATCTAGGTTCAAACTGGCTCTGATACCAAAATTGTAACGCCTAGTTACGTGGGTATAAAAACTGAGGTACTAATGGAAAAACTTCAAAGTTATATAAGATAATAAGGTACTGTAACAAATAATGAATTGTTCGAAAGAAGTAATGTTATGAAATCTCAAAATAAATTCTTACAACTGAAAAATCTTTAATATTTAAAATATCTAAAACTGGGCAAATAATATCGAATCCCGAAATAAAGTACACTGTAGACACTATGTCTACTTAGTTTTGATCTACTAACCTAATTGAAGGAAGTCACTCTTCTCAAGGGAGGTAGGACTTCTCAACTCTCGACACCCCAATGGTTTCAGTATCTGAAAACAACACTTTAATGAGATACTAAATCCCATTGAATAATACACACAATTTTAAAACAAGTATTGTTCTCAGCCGAAGCGGTAACCGGAAAAAAGTCGATCATGGCACCCGCCTTCACCCAAAAATATTCTTTAGAACTATTAATGATATAACTAAGATTTCTTTCATCAACTAAATTAACGATAATCCACATCTATCATAATCAGATAATTCCAATATACACATTTATTATGAAGAAAATAATCAATCAATTCAATGATGGAGATATACTACTTATGCGAAGTGAGTATTATCTAATCATATGGAGCACCAGCTCATCCAGTGTGGGGTACAAGACCCATCTGTGTGGAGTTTAAACTTCATCTCATTGTGGAGTTTAACACTCATCTATATATGGGGTACAAGACCCATTCGTGTGGAGTTTAAACTTCATCTCTTTGTGAAGTTTAATACTCATCCATGTGGAGTTTAAACCTCATCTCTTTGTGAAGTTTAACACTCATCTATATGTGAGGTACAAGGCTCATACATGTGGAGTTTAAACCTCATCTCTTTGTGAAGTTTAATACTCATCCATGTAGATTTTAAACATCATCTCTTTGTGAAGTTTAACACTCATTTATATGAGTGGGGTTTAAACCTCATCTCTTTGTGAAGTTTACTACTCATCCATATGTGAGGTACAAGACCCATCCGTGTGGAGTTTGAACCTCATCTCTTTGTGAAGTTTAATACTCATCCATGTGGAGTTTAAACCTCATCTCTTTGTGAAGTTTAATACTCATCTATATGTGTGGAGTTTAAACCTCATCTCTCTGTGAAGTTTAATACTCATCCAGGTGGAGTTTAAACTTCATCTCTTTGTGAAGTTTAA
>NC_021164.2:6329568-6367526 GCF_000331145.2 Cicer arietinum | reverse complement strand
TGTGGAGTTTAAACCTCATCTCTTTGTGAAGTTTAATATTCATCTATATGTGGGATACAAGACTCATCCATGTGGAGTTTAAACTTCATCTCTTTATGAAGTTTAAAACTCATCAATATGTGGGGTACAAGACCCATCTCCAGCACACACAATCAAAATCATTCATATTTTTAACAATCATATTTGTAAAATCATATTTATAATATAATATTTCATTTGAATATATAATAACAACGGTCATTCAAGAAAATAAAATAAAACAATCTTTTAAAGAATATATATGTCTCAAACACATACAATTCAAATAATTCACGTTTTTAACTACCATATTCGTAAAATCATATTTTTAATATAATATTTCATTTGAATATATAATAACAACAATCATTCGAGAAAATATAATAAAACAATCTTTTTAAAGAATATATATTCAAACAATCATAAAAACGGTATTTCAACAAACAGTAGTATATAACTCAATTCATAATCTATTATTACAGTTTATAAAATCCCAATTTTAATAGAGTTAAGTTTTCGACAAAATATATTTTGATAAGCAAATACCATTCATAATATCTAACTCTTTTTCCATCTCAAATTCTCAAAATAAATGTACCATAAAAGTTTTAAGGGTGTGATTACTCACCTCTTGAAGCGTTCTTTTATACAAAGTTTCGTATGTGTTAATCGTTACTAACCGTTGCTACTGCAAACACAATCATACTTTGCTCCTCTTTATGGTGGCCTATATAATTCTCTGTATTGAGTTTTTTTATTTTCTTTTTTGTATCTATTTATAATTAAATATTTATAAGATAGTTTGACCAGGTATCCTATATTTGCCCCACTAAACTCTTGGTTGTTACAAATAAAACGAATACATATTGAATTCATATAGGATTGTTTGTTTGATTTTGTTTGACTCCTTAATAATAGATAATTAGGTAGCAAAATTTTGTTATAATAGCTTGTTTGTTATTATCTATTTCACAGAGTTTTTTTATTTTCTTTTTTGTATCTATTTATAATTAAATATTTATAAGATAGTTTGACCAGGTATCCTATATTTGCCCCACTAAATTGTTGGTTGTTACAAATAAAACGAATACATATTGAATTCATATAGGATTGTTTGTTTGATTTTGTTTGACTCCTTAATAATAGATAATTAGGTAGCAAAATTTTGTTATAATAGTTTGTTTGTTATCATCTATTTCACATAAACCGTTAAGAAATAAAACAAACTTCCTATAATTACAGTCTCAAACAAACAACTTACTAATGTTACCTTATTTTAAGCAAATTAGTTTTTGATATAATAATAATAATAATAATAATAATAATAATAATAATAATAATAATAATAATAATAATTATAATAATAATTATAAAATAATATAAATAATAATCTATAATTTAGAATATTTTAAAATTCTAATTATTTTTAATCATTTTATTTAGGATGTTACACCTATGGTACTCCATTAAGAACTTCATCTCAAACACAAATTGGAATCACAATATTCTCATTACAATTTATAACATCACTATCCTTAATCACACGTCATCACATACTCATCACAATCTTATAACATCAATCTCATCAATCATACAGCATCACATAGACTTATCATAAATTTATAACATCATTATTATTAATTATACATCATCATAATCACATAAAACTTATCAAAATGCATCCACCTTTTATTATCACATCACCTAAACATGTCTAATCAAACATATACATAAAATTCATTCGACATCCAATATCACAATAATATCAAATATCACACATTTAACGATAATAAATCAAATATCACAATAATATCAAATACCACACATTTAACGAAATTAAATCAAATATCACAATAATATCAAATGCCCAACATTTAACGAAATTAAATCAAATATCACAATAATATTAAATATCACACATTTAATGAATCAATCAACATCTTATAAGTATTTCTATTCCATATTTTAATCTCACAATTTCTATTTTGCATAATAATTAATTTATCACTCAAAAGGATATTGCCGTACGTAGCGAGCCCCAGATGAATCGTTGGGAAATATGGTTTTTCCGTTCATCTTACAATATATTATACTCATAAATTCAAACACTCTTACACCCCTTACCTTATTTCGACGCTTTCACCTATGAATACGATTCCACGATAGAACACTCTTTGTTCTTTGACTCTTTGTCCTTCAATCAATCTAACTCGACAGTTTATGAGTAAACGTCAAAAACAAATTATGAGAAGATATTCTAAAAAACTAAATTCGAAAATCGGTCAAGGAAAATTACGGTAAATCAGAAAACCAATTAGTCGATAATATAACTACTTTTCACACGGTTGTTTTGGCGTTGGTTTCACTCAAATCGGATTTACGGTGAATAAGAACGGTTCAAAATAACGAATTCTACAAACGGAGAAGTCAAGTATTTTAGAGAGAAATTAGGGTTGTTAAAAATTTGGAAAATTGTGTTTAATTAACTAAGTAAATATAAGAAACAACATACTCAAATTTAGAAGAAAATTGAGAAAGTTTTTTGGGACAGTTATGGATCACCGGTGCCAAATGATAGGTAATTGTTGTGTTTCCTCTTTGCTTTTACGGCTGCCCTTCCAAAGTTCCAACTCCTTTCCCTTTTTTGTTTGTTTTATTTTATTAACAATTAGGGTTCACACATGAGTCAAACTCATTGGTCCCTTTATTTATGTTTTCGTTTTACTATTATTATTTTTATTTTGTTAGAACAAAATTAATAATTATTTAATCTCTTTTTTTTTTAATTCTTCCAAACACAATTTTCCAAATATTACTAATATTTTATAAATTAGAGTAATTAAAATAATCAATATAAAAAAAACATATTACTAATAATTGAAACTCTCACATTCAAAATAATCTCTATAATTATACTTATTTCTCAAAATACTCACATTATAATAATACCAACATATTAGAAAATAGTCAAAATTATAAATAAATAAAATATAACATTAATATTTTATATTAATTACTAAATCATAATACACATTTATAAAATCACAATTTCATAACAAGTATATAAAAATAAACGAAATCAAACACAATACTTAATATCAGTCAAACGCACAAAAAAATATTATACTAATTAGGTACACGTATATACACGTAAAATCACATAAAATCTTTTTTTTTTAAATATATATTACACTAAAATACTATTAGTTTTTAAAAAATAGATCAAAGAGTAAAATATAATATTATTATTTATATCGCTCATGTAATCTAATATTTATAAAACTAGCAACTCATAGAAATCACCTATATAACGAAAATTAGTCAGAAAATTTATCATCATATATTCTAAAATAGTTTTAACATTAAATTGATTATTTAAAATCGTACTAAACTAATAAAATAGTTTATTATAAAATTTAGGGTGTTACATTTTCCCTTGGATGATGTGATGATGTATTGATTTTACTTGAGTGATTATGACATTATAATATGATATTATTTTTCTTGAGTATTTTGATATATCATGATGTGTTATAATACGATCTATTATGATTGTTTGCGTGTTCTTCTTACTTATATTACACTATCAACATGATTTCAAAACTCATCTCCTTTATTGTTTGTGTTTGACTGGCTTGGTCATGCATTTGCAAAATCGCAGTTATTACAAGTTAATGAGTCTTGAAGTTCAAATTTGGAAGAAACTTCGCTCTGACAGGTGATACCTAGAATAAAAGTTGTAATTTGTAATTTTACTTTTACTTATTTAATTAGAAAATACTTTTTGTATCAAAACCTTAAAAGTACTAGTAAATTATTGGAAATAAATTAAAAAATTCTAGTTAAATTAAGTTTATGGAGATTGTCATTTTTTATAGGAGGAAAAAAGCTTAAAGTCTTCCTTTTGATTTTTGAGACACGTTATTTGCTAAATTAGCTATAAACGTTTTTATTTTCTTGGAAAAAATTTCTTTATCCGTAGTTAATTTTGCTAAAAAAATTTAGTATAAATTATTATATATGTTATTTTGGGTTTAGGGTGTCACACTCTACTGTTGTTGCATCATATGGTGATAGCAGGGTATTCGTACACCCTCTAAATAGAAACAACAATGTTACTGTGAAAAATAATTTCCACTCTCCAGATATATGAATTGGATCTTTTGCAATATTAGGAAATTGTATTAGAGGATCCATACATCTTCCAAATAACAACAATATTGTTCTGGAAAATAAATATCACCGTTAAGATATATCGATAATTCAGGAATCCATACACTTTCAAGATAACTACAATGTTGCTATGGAAAATGAATATCACCATCCAGATATACTGTCAATTCAAGGTCTACCAATCAATATTATTGGATGTAGTATGCCTTTTGAGAAGAACCTTCAAAAAAGTGATTTGGAGAAAAGTCCTAATAAATTGTTTTTAAGCAAGAAACATGCAGAAACATATTTCTTGCATTTGTTGAGAGAATGTGAAGACATTAAAAAAAGAATAGATGTCATTGTCTATGATTTGCACGGTACTACGCTATTCATGACATTCAAGATTTGAGCTAAAAAATACTATGTTCTCATGAGAGGATGGAAGAATTTTTTTGAAGCACACAAATTGCAAGCAGCAGATTGAGTCACAGTGTCGATGTTTCGTCATTTTGAAATTGATAGCTTGTGTTTTGCGTTTAGTGTGAGAAGATTCCTCACCAAAAATGAAAAAGTTCTTTAGATGCCTCTCCTGCTTATTTGTAGTCTTTTGTCAACAAAAAAGAGAGTTTTAGTTTTGTTACTTGACGCAACTTCATGGAAATTGAAAATTAATTTTTAATTTTATTTTACTTATAATTTGGGCTTATTTGCTTGTAATTTTTCGAAAAATATGTTAATAAATTTTAAATTTATTTTTAAATTAAAGAAAACTATGTTTTTTTATGAGTGTTTATGGTTACAAAAATTAAAAAGATGCATCGATAGTTTGTCATTTTATTCTTTTTGACTTTATTTTGATAGGTTATAACCATAAATTAAAATCACAAGAACAATGTATGCATCATGAGATAAAAAAGTGTTGTACATTAGTTTTTTTTATATATATAAAGCCATTCATTTATTATGTAGTGTAATGATATTAATTTAGCCTTTAAAATATAAGTAACTGAGATATAATTTAAGAGACTCTTTCAAAACAAATTTAATTCCTAATACATGTGGTTTGATTTTTTTAAGATCGGTCAATCGATATATAATATTAATGGATGTAGTAAGTCTTTTGAGAATAACCTTAAAAAAATGATTTGAGGAACATAAATTCAAAAAATGAATATTAATTTAGCATTAATTAATATTATATATATCTATAACTAATAAATCATTTAAATTATTTTGATATTTTTAAGATTTTCAATAATTATCTCAATCTTGTTATGTTAAAGATTAGAAATAAAAATTATGTTATTGCAAACTTTAAAAAAAAATCTTGTTGCGAACTTAAATTCAAACTATACATTAGTAATTTTATGACATCTTGTTGCGTATAAGATGAGAAGATCGCTGACCAATGCTTTATTTTTTTTTCCATCCAAATTTGAACACGATACGTTCAATTCTTTACATCTTAGCTCAAATCACTCTCTCCAAATTTGAGTTTCGACAACCTTTTTGAGTTTTTTTCGGATTAAACTATTTTCATTCAATTGATTTAACATTCAACAATGCTTAAAAAAAGGAATAGGAGAATTGAATGTTTATGCCAAGGGGAGGATGAAGGTGATACTTCATTAATTTCTTCTAATTATTTTTTTTATAAAAAACGCTGACGCAAAATCATTAAGATGCAATATCATTTAAAAAGTTGAATCATTTTGTCATGTCCTCAATTTTTATTTTATAAATGTTGTCGAGTATTAAAAGTTACAAAATCTAAAACTGTAAGTATTAAATCTAAAAGAATTTTTTTACAAAGACTAAATTTTTATAAGAATTTTAATTTTTAATAACTTTTTTTTAACTCAACCTTCAATAACTTAGATATTCTCTCTTCGAGGTTTTTAATTTTATAAAAATTATATTTAATATATATCAAAAATAATTTTACGAAGAATTTTTTAAAATAATTTTTAATTTTAATTATTATTTAAAATTTTATTATCGAAAAACAGATATAACAAATAGATTAAATACTTAAAATGATATTTTATAATAAACAATTTAAACTAATTTTTCATTTGATGTTTAAATTTTAAAGTTATTTTTTCTTAAGTTATAGATAATAAAATACCATATAAATCCTTCTTTTTAAAACTGTAGCAAACATGTCCAATAACACTTTTTTCTTTCGTGTCCAATAACACTTTGTTCTTGATTATAAGAAGTCATTTGTATGTGTTCTTGATTATAAGAAGTCATTTGTATGAAACTTTATTACGAGTTCACCTGTCATGCCTTCGTATCTTTCTTTTTAAGACAGTTTGTTTTAGATATTTATAAAGTAATTTTGTATTTCTGTAAATGGTTTTTATTAAAATTTATTTAAAAATAGTAGATATTATTTCAAACACATTTTTTACCTATTAAAATAAGTAATTTTAACATTCAATAACTTAGATTTTTATTTTTAGAGATTTTAATATGATAAATATTATATATTTTTTTTTTGAAAAAAGTACTTCTCAAAAATGATTTTTATGAAGAGTTTATCAAAATAGTTTGTTATTTTAACAAATTTTTAAATTTTATTATTCAAAAAATTGTAGAAAATAGATTAAATATATATATATAAATAGATAGATAGATATTTATTTTGATGTTGAAATTCAGATAAAGTTGGCTAATATAAATATTATAAAACTGAAATAAACAAATTAAAATAAGACATAAATGGGCACGCTGATGATTGCATTTATGCTAGTTTATTATACTTATCACTTAAAAAGAAAAGATTTTGATAATTAAAAATATATTCTAAATAAATAAAAAATAATTAACAAAAATATATTAACTTTATCGATGGTCATATTCGTGGAATATTAAATCTATATGGCTTAAGTCACTAAGGTGTGAAGTCTAATAATTTTTTAAAAATTGATAATCGATTGAAACTAATCACTACGCGAAAAAACGGATTTTACAGCGCTTTTTTTAAGCCATTTACAGCGTTTTTTCAAAAAAATAAGCGCTGTGGAAACGAGCGCTGTAAATGATACAACAGCGCTTTTAAAAAAGCGCTATAAAACATGTAAATACAACGCGCGCTTGTTATGCACATTTTACAGCGCTTCTTCACAAAAAGCGCTGTAATGTGCACCCCATTATATGAGTTACGGGTGTGCATTTTACAGCGCTTTCTCAAAAAAGCGCTCTAAAATGCACACCCATAACTCATATACGAGTGGGCATATTACAGCGCTTTCTCACAAAAGCGCTGTAATATGCCCACCCATAATTTCATATATGGGTGTGCATATTACAGCGCTTTCTCAAAAAAGCGCTGTAAAATGCCCACCCATAATTTCATATTATGGGTCTGCATTTTACAGCGCTTTTCTTGTACATTTTACAGCGCTTTCTCACGAAAGCGCTGTAAAAGGTGCACCATTAAAGCGCTTTAGAACAACATTTTACAGCGCTTTTTAAAAAAAGCGCTGTAAAATGTGTTATTTTTTTTTTTTTAAACGCTGTAAATTAATTATTTGAAATGAAAAGTGCTTTTTAGCTTTTTATGGCACTTTTTTTAAAAAGCGCTGTCTTTTATCTTTGTATCCAAAATTATTTTTGATCCAAAATCACTTCACAATCAGTAGAACAGAACATATTACAGACAATCAGTAGAACAGAACATATTACAGACAATCAGTAGAACAGAACATATTACAGACAATCAGTAGAACAGAACATATTACAGACAATCAGTAGAACAGAACATATTACAGACAATCAGTAGAACAGAACATATTACAGACAATCAGTAGAACAGAACATATTACAGACAATCAGTAGAACAGAACATATTATAGACAATCAGTTCACACAATCAATAGAACATAAATCAGAACTCTGTAACTTTTTTAACATATATGTAACTCTGTAATTTACAACCTAAGTAACTACATTCAGATACATATATACAACCTAATTTACAACCTAATTACCTACATTCAGATCCATTATATAATAACTAACAGATCCATTATATGCATATATTGTGTCCTATGATCATTTACATATAATAACTAACAGAATATACATTATATGCACTAGCTACCATATAATATTCAGATCCCTTGCCCAGCACAAGCTATTTCCCAGAAAATCAAATAATTTTCATGTCAAGCACGTACTGACACCATTCTTCCTTTAATTCCATCAGATCTTCCTCAGAATATGATGGACTGGAATTGGCAAAGTACTGCAATATAAAAATTGAACATATTATATTAAGTTAGTATCAAATATATAGATAATTTATATATGAAAATCATATAATGCAAATACCGTACCGTTTCTGGGATAATAGTTTTATTCTTCTCAACAATCTCCTTCATGAATCTCAATATGTAGTACCCACAGTCGATGTTATTTGTTTGACGAGGGCACTTTATTGAGATCCATGTAATGTTATTAGACTTCTGCTTCGACACTTTAGCACCTCTTTGAGCTCGATAAACTTTTAAGGCACTATCGAATGAATAAATGTGATTATTAGAGCATGAATATTTATATATATATATATATATATAAATATTCATGCTCTAATAATCACATTTATTCATTCGATAGTGCCTTAAAAGTTTATCGAGCTCAAAGAGGTGCTAAAGTGTCGAAGCAGAAGTCTAATAACATTACATGGATCTCAATAAAGTGCCCTCGTCAAACAAATAACATCGACTGTGGGTACTACATATTGAGATTCATGAAGGAGATTGTTGAGAAGAATAAAACTATTATCCCAGAAACGGTACGGTATTTGCATTATATGATTTTCATATATAAATTATCTATATATTTGATACTAACTTAATATAATATGTTCAATTTTTATATTGCAGTACTTTGCCAATTCCAGTCCATCATATTCTGAGGAAGATCTGATGGAATTAAAGGAAGAATGGTGTCAGTACGTGCTTGACATGAAAATTATTTGATTTTCTGGGAAATAGCTTGCTGCTGGGCAAGGGATCTGAATATTATATGGTAGCTAGTGCATATAATGTATATTCTGTTAGTTATTATATGTAAATGATCATAGGACACAATATATGAACATGCATATGGATCTGAATGTAGTTTAGGTTGTAAATTAGGTTATATATATATACGTATCTGAATGTAGGTAATTAGGTTGTAAATTAGGTTGTATATATGTATCTGAATGTAGTTACTTAGGTTGTAAATTACAGAGTTACATATATGTTAAAAAAGTTACAGAGTTCTGATTTATGTTCTACTGATTGTGTGAACTGCTTATGGTATTTGAATATGTTTTGTTGTTGTGTGCACTGATTGTGAAGTGATTTTGGATCAAAAATAATTTTGGGCACAAAGATAAAAGACAACGCTTTTTAAAAAAATCACCCTTTGCATGATAGTTGCACCACGTTTGACTTCTTTTTCGTAAGTCTTAGAGGTGCCAACTTCTTCATTTTGAACTTCTAAATCTTTGTTTGTATCCATTTAACTACAACAAGTTCAACATGCACTTTAGTATAACATCAACAAGCTCAACATGGATCATGCATTATTATAAACAAACTCAACATGTATCAGTATATCTTAAAAAAGCTCAACATGCATTCTAATGATTACAAAAATTTAATAACATCAATACCTGAATAATGATGGTTCGAAGAAAGACGAAATGCAAAGAAAAGAGGGTTTGCAGAAAGTTCACAGAAATATGGTTCACAGAAATACGGTTTGAAGAAATACGTAATGAGGGTTACGTATTTCAATGAAAATATATTGTGTGAAATGGGAGAGATGATCTTGGATGGAAATAAGGTTCGAAATGAAGGAGATGATCGTGGAAATAAGGTTCGTAAAGGACGGGATGATAGGGTTTGCAAAAGAAGAGAAGAAATGAAGGTTGAGATGAAGGTTACGTAATGAAGAGGAAACTGAAGAGGTAACTGTTATATATACGTAACACTTTTACAGCGCTTTTTATAAGCCTTTTACAGCGCTTATTTTGTAAAGCGCTCTAAAAGGCTTCTTTAGTTAAATTTTTAAAAGGCTCTTTTACAGCGCTTTTTTCAAATAAGCGCTGTAAAAGACCTCCGTGTGTTATTATGTTATTTGAATGCCTTTTACAGCGCTTTTTTCAAATAAGCGCTGTAAAAGACCTCCGTGTGTTATTATGTTATTTGAATGCCTTTTACAGCGCTTTTTTCAAATAAGCGCTGTAAAAGACCTCCGTGTGTTATTATGTTATATGAATGCCTTTTACAGCGCTTTCACACATAAGCGCTCTAAAAGGCTTCTTTAGTTAAATTTTTAAAAGGCTCTTTTACAGCGCTTTTTTCAAATAAGCGCTGTAAAAGACCTCCGTGTGTTATTATGTTATATGAATGCCTTTTACAGCGCTTTCACACATAAGCGCTCTAAAAGGCTTCTTTAGTTAAATTTTTAAAAGGCTCTTTTACAGCGCTTTTTTCAAATAAGCGCTGTAAAAGACCTCCGTGTGTTATTATGTTATTTGAATGCCTTTTACAGCGCTTTTACACATAAGCGCTCTAAAATGTCTCTTTATGTTAATTTTAAGAGGCTCTTTTACAGCGCTTTTCCCAAATAAGCGCTGTAAAAGACCTCCGTGTGTTATTATGTTATATGAATGTTTTTTAAAGCCTTTTACAGCGCTTTTCCACATAAGCGCTCTAAAATGTCTCTTTATGTTAATTTTAAAAGGCTCTTTTACAGCGCTTTTTCCAAATAAGCGCTGTAAAAGGCCTTATTGTTTTTGTGTTTTGTTATGTTATGTTATTTTTTAAACAAGCTCAACATGCATGCAAAACCCACATAGTAGTAACTGGTCACCACAAAAATCCCTTCCTCTTCACCAAACTCTTCTCCTTTTATGCATCTTCTTCACAAACATCAAAGCTTACTCTTTCACAATTCAATCTCCACCTCAACACCCTTTTTATCTCTTTACATTCTCTTTCCTTCTTAAATCGAAACTTAATTGGTATTCAGGATCATTGCCATGTTGCGAAAAATGGGTTTGTGTCTGGTGTTTTTGGGGATTCCCATGATGCGTACAAGGTGTTTGAAGAAATGGGTTTGTGTCTGATGTTTTTTGGATTCCCATGATGCGTACAAGGTGTTTGAAGAAATGGGTTTGTGTCTGATGTTTTTTGGATTCCCATGATGCGTACAAGGTGTTTGAAGAAATTAGGTGTCTGATGAATATTATTTTTAAAGCTTTTTTACAGCGCTTTGTCAAATAAGCGCTGTAAAATGTCTTTTTTACTCACTTTCAAAAGAGTCGTTTACAGCGCTTTGTGTGAAAAGCGCTGTAAAAGGTATAAAACACTCATTATTTTATTTTTAAAAGGATCTTTTACAGCGCTTTTTAAGATAAGCGCTGTAAAATGTCTCTTTATTTTATTTTTGTGTTTGGTTTATTTGGGTTGGGATGACATTAAAAACATTTTTATCATTGTTTATTGGATTAAAAATATTGTTATCATTGTCTTTATCACAATACTTTAGGAGATGATGAATTATTAGAAATGAGTATTCTGAAGAATCTATATATATATATGCACTGAGCAAAAGAGAATCTCTCTATTCAGTTCAGTTCAGTTCATGTAAATTACTAATTTATATTCAGTTCAGTTCATGTAAATCAAGCTAAATATAAAACACTCATTGTTACATGAACTTGGTATAAAACACTCAAATCAAGCTAAATATAAGCAGAAAATAAATTAATCAGAAAATAAATTAATCAGAACTTAGTATAAAACACTCAATTCAGATTACATGCATATTTACAATAACACAGTTCAGATTACATGCATAGCTTATATAAAACAATTAAACATATATATACATTAAGATGCCCTTCTTCTTTTCCTGGTGACATTCACATTTGTTTGTCCATTTACAATACGAAACGATGGATTAATCCAAATTCCCTCATCATGATCATCTCTAAGATATAAACCATCATCAGTTGAATCAATTTCATGTGGTTGTTGTGATGTTGCAAATAAAAGATCATTACCAACATCTTCATCATTATTGTTATCATCACTTATTTTATTGGTCGATAGGACAACAGACCATTTATCATTAGAAGGATCAGTGACATAAAACACTTGTTGAGCTTGCGACGCTAAAATAAAAGGCTCGTCTTTGTATCCCACCCTATTAAAATCGACAAGCAAGAATCCTGACTCATCAATCCGAACGCCATTATTATTATCGACCCACTTGCAACCAAATATGGGAACACGAAACATTGTGTAGTCTAACTCCCATATGCGCTCGATAACCCCAAAATATGATAGATTTGCATATATTGGGTTTTTGTCTTTTGCACTTGAGACATGCATCGCTTCAGCTACGAGAGTGACTCCACTATTTTGCATAGTGGTCTGATCATCTTGTTCTTTGGTATAAAATGTGTAGCCGTTAATAACATAACCAGTGTAAGAAAAGACATGTAAGCTCGGACCATTTGCTAGCCACCTCAATCTATTTGAAATTGATCCGGGGTCTATATCAAATTTTGACATTATGTGATTTTTTAACCATGTTACAAAACTTCGATTGTGCTCTCGAGTTATCCAATTTTGATTCCTATTCATGTTCAAACGAGATAACTGATCAATGTGTATTGTAACATACGGTTGAACCTCATCATCATTGTGCAGAACATACAATTGTGCCTGCTCCCATTCTGTCCTTGATATAGTCAGTAGTCTCCTTCCAGTTATCCCTTCTCCTGATAGTCTTCCCGAATGACGAGACATGGGAAGCCCTATGGATTCAACATTGGACAGATATTCAGTACAAAATTCAGCAGCCTCTTCAACAATGTATCGTTCAGCAATACAACCTTCTGGTCGACTTCTACTTTTTACGTACCCTTTTAATATTTTCATATATCGTTCTATCGGATACATCCATCTCATATAAGCTGGCCCACAAAGTTGTGTCTCCTTAACCAGATGAACAGTAAGGTGAACCATTATATCAAAAAACGATGGTGGGAAATACATTTCAAGCTCACACAAAGTAACAACAATTTCCCTCTGCAATGTCGGTAATTTCTGAGGGTCGATCACTTTACTACAAATTTCCCTGAAGAAGAAACATAATCTAGTTAAGGCTAGTCGAACTTTTTCAGGTAAAATGGAACGTATACCTATTGGTAGCAAATGCTCCATTATAATATGACAATCATGGGTCTTCAAACCTTTTAACTTGAGGTCTTTCATACAAACCAAATTTTTAATGTTCGAAGAGTATCCTTCTGGAACTTTAACTTCGTGTAGAAATTTACATAAAACAATTTTTTCCTTTCTAGATAGAGTATGAGCGGCTGGAGGTAGATATGTGCGATTTCCTTTCTTTACTGGAGCCAGTTCATTTCTTATTCCCATATCGACCAAGTCCAATCTTGCATTGACGCCATCTTTAGACTTTCCTGGAACATTGAGTAACGTACCAATAACACTTTCAAATACATTTTTTTCAATATGCATCACATCGAGGAAATGTCTTACATACAATGACTTCCAATATGGCAATTCAAAGAAAATTGACTTTTTCTTCCACCCAGTTTTCACCAGCTCTCCCGCAAAAGGTTTGCCAAATTTATTGGTCAAACCTTGTACTTTTTCAAGTATTTGATATCCAGTCGGTGCTAAAGGAGCTTTACCTTCCTCTGATTTTCCATTGAATGCATTTCTCCACCCACGATACTGATGACTATAAGGTAAAAATCTACGATGTCCAAGAAACACATTCTTCTTACAATGTTTCAACCGCATCCAATTTGTACTCTCTTCACATATAGGACATGCACACTGACCTTTAATGCTATATCCTGATAAATTACCATATGCTGGAAAATCATTAATTATGCCGAACAACATAACCCTTAAATTGAAACATTCTTTCTTATACCCATCATAAACTTCCACACCTGTCTCCCACATACTTTTTAAATTTTCGATTAGAGGAGTCAAGTATACGTCGATATCATTCCCCGGTTGTTTGGGTCCAGAAATTAACAGAGACAACATCATAAACTTACGCTTCATACATAACCATGGAGGTAGGTTATATATTACCAAAATCACAGGCCACGTGCTATGTGAGATGCTTTGAAGACCATGTGGATTCATTCCATCAGTAGAAAGTGCAAGTCTTAGATTTCTTGACTCTATCCCGAATTCAGGATACTCGTGATCAATTTTTGCCCATTGTGGGGAATCTGCAGGGTGTCGAAACATTCCATCTCTAATTCTTTCATCTGCATGCCATGTCAAGTGTTTTGAATCTTCTTCACTGCGATACATGCGCCTAAATCTTGGTATTATAGGAAAATACCACACGACTTTTGCTGGAGTAGATTCTTTCTTCTTATATCGAGAGACATTGCATTTCGGACACGCCTTAAGTAGTTCATATTCGTTTCGAAATAAAATGCAATCGTTAGGACACGCATGAATCCTTTCGTAACTCATTCCAATAGAACACAAAATCCGTTTAGCCTCGTAGGTTCGACTGGGAAGTTCATTATCATCTGGCAACATATCTTTTATGAGTGTTAATAATTCCGTAAAGCTTTTATCAGACCATCCATTACTCGCTTTTAAGTTGTACAACTTTAATATCGCTGACAGTCTTGTGAATTTAGTACAACCATTATATAATTCTTTCTCTGCATCACTCAACAAACTTTCAAACATTTTAGGACAATCTCGAAGATCTTCTTCAACTGCTTTTGCAATCTCATCAACTCGGTCCGGCTCATATGTATCTGTATCGAAGTCAGTTGAAGCATATGTCGAACTATTCTCAAAATTAATGTTTCCTTTTTTTTTCTCACCATGTCTTATCCAACATGTGTAGCTTTGATCAATTCCATTACATACTAGATGTCCTTCTAATTCATCTTCTCTAACACGTTTTCCAAAACAACATTTTAAACAAGGACAAACTACTCTATTTGGATCTTTTGCATTCTTCACTGCAAACTCAACAAACTCCTTCACTCCAATTTCATACTCTTTTGACAATCGATTGGCTGAAATCCATTTCCTATCCATATTATACCACCTATATAAATGCAGTAACAAAAATAATAAGCTTTCAAAACATATCAACAAGTTTCAAAAAGAAACCAATATCAACTAACAATTTCAAAACAGAACAGATCATGTGGTATGAGTTTTTGACAATTTTTGACAATTTCAAAACATAACAGATCATGTGTAAAAAATACCTTAGACAACGTAGATGGCCGCACAGTACGTAGAGGATATTAGGGTTCCCAACGTATATAATTATTTGAAAGATGTAGAGGATATGAGGGTTTCCAACGTATATAATTATTTGAAAGATGTAGAGGATATGAGGGTTTCCAACGTATATAATTATTTGAAAGATGTAGAGGATATGAGGGTTTCCAACGTATATAATTATTTGAAAGATGTAGAGGATATGAGGGTTTCCAACGTATATAATTATTTGAAAGATGTAGAGGATATGAGGGTTTCCAACGTATATAATTATTTGAAAGATGTATTTTACAGCGCTTGTGAAAAAAGCGCTGTAATAGGTAGTTAAATTCAATGAAAGCGCATGTGTTTTACAACGCTTGTGAAAAAAGCGCTGTAACTGATTCGCGAAAGCGCTTCCTTTTACAGCGCTTTTTTGACAAGCGCTGTAAAATCCTTATAACGTGATGCGCAAACGTTATATGACCTACTACAGCGCTTGTTTTACAGCGCTTTGCATCAAAAGCGCTGTAATAGGTTCCGTTATTTTTAAAATATAATTACAACAGCGCTTGTGTTTAGCAAGCGCTGTAAAATGGGCGCTGTTAAATGTCATTTCTGGCGTAGTGAATATTTTGTAAGTTAATTTAGAAATTTATTATATATTATCTTTCTAATAAAAAGTTTTGTCTTAAATCTGAGTTAGTTTAGAAATAAGTAGAATATGATAAAATATAATTTAATGTTACAGTTTAAAATATGATTTAAAATATAAAACTTTAAATCGGAAAAAATTATAAATATAAATAAATAAAAGTTGATACTAAAAATATGTATAGTTTTATCACAAGGGTAATTTTTTTTTAATTTATGTAATCTTAAAAGCAAAAAACTATCTGATTAAGAATATTTAGAAATAAAAAATAAGAAAATCTAATTTTTTAACATTAAATCAAATTTTATTATTAGAAGTCTTGTGCTATCATCTAAACTTATTAATTTATTGTAAAAATAAATAAACTTATTAAATCATAGAGTATTCCTTTTTTAAGTATATAAATCAATAAGAAAATACAATAATTTGATTTTTAATTGCTGATTTTATTCTTTCATATTGTCTCTTTGATGGTACATTATTTATTATTATTTTTTTATAAAATCGTACATTAATTATTGTAATTGTTGTGAAAAACGGAGAACAATGAGTAATTAAACCAAGATCGTTCTTGATTTTGTCCAGAAAAAATACAAAATGATTGAAACAGAAAACGGAAATTGATTAGCAGAATGTCTAGAATGTTCTCCGTTTTCTAATGGAAACAGAGAATGATCAGTTTTAAGCAGAATTTAGAACTTGTAATGCTAAAATGAACACACACATTTGTTAACCCAGTTCATAGATTAACTCTTACGTTTGGGGGACTAGATCCGACTTCAATTATCACTTATAATGAGATACAAACGTTTACAATGATAGAGTTTCTATGCTGCCAGATTTTCTGCTACTTGTAAAATATGCAGCTTGCTCTCTATATTCACTATATTCTCCCTGTTTTGTAATCCTTGCTTTTATATGCAGTTAGTTTACAATTTTGGAGTAACAAACTAACTAACTAAAAATAGTTACAAGTAGTTACAACTAACTAATTTAACTACCCAAAACAGTTTGGCTTCTTAATTGAGTATCACTTTTAACATTCTCCACCTTAGTACCAAATGAGAAGCTTCACCTTGTGATTCTTCCAATCAGATACTCTTAGTCCTTGATCTCATTTTCTGGGATTGATATTAAGCAAATTCAAACAGTGCTTGAACTTGCTAAGTGTGACAGGTTTTGTAAACATGTCAGCTGGGTTTTCACTTGTGTGCACCTTTGCCACATTTATCTCACTCCTTTCAATGACATCTCTGATGAAATGCAACCTAATGTGTATATGCTTAGTTCTTTCATGATACATTTGGTTTTTACTCAAATGAATGACACTTTGACTGTCACAATTTATGCAAACCGACTATTGTTTAACACCAAGTTAAATGATCAATCCTCTCAGCCAAATTCCTTCTTTCACAACTTCAGCAAGAGCAACATATTCTGCTTCTGTTGTTGATAATGCCACTATGTGTTGAAGATTAGCTTTCCAACTGACTGTGTTGTTAAACACTGTGAACACATATCATGTAAGAGATATTCTTCTATCTAAATCTCCAGCAAAATCAGAGTCTACAAATCCTTGGACAGGTCTTGAAGTTTCTGAGCTTTTGTTGTATTCCAAACACATGCTTTGAGTTCCCTTTAGGTACATTAGAATCCATTTGACAGCTTGTCAATGACTAGGGATAGGAATAGGCTAGGCCATCCGACAGGGGCTTATGGCCTGGCCTGGCCTGACTCATTTAATAAAAAGGTTAGGCTCAGACTGCCTATTTATTTAAATAGACCAGGTTCAGGCTTATAAAAAAGCCTATTAGGTCTGACAGGCCGGCATATATATATATATTTTATTATTTATTAATGTTATTTTTTATTATTATTATTTATTAATAATATTATTTCCTATTTTAAAGTCTATCAATTAGGCAATTACTTAGTAGTTGTTTCATATTCGAGTCGTTCCATATTTGGTAGTGATTCCATATTCGGTAATTGTTCCATATTCGGTAACCGTTCAATCAAGCAATCACTCAGTAGTCCTTCCATATTTATTTGAGAATAATGGGTGTATTTGTTTCAGAAAAAAAAAAAAAAATCTATTATTTGAAACCAAAAAACATTTTTTAGGGTTTAAATTGTGTTTGTTTCAGATTTTTAAAAAACATTTTGTTAGAAAAATCATTTTTTGTTTAATATATATAGATATGTAAAATATAACATTTAAATGTTTTAATGTTAATAAGGCTTTTAAATAGGCTTTCACGTCAGGACAGACTTTTAAAAATGGCAGGCCAGGCTAGAAAAAAAACCTATGATAGGCCGTAGGCCGAAAAAATTAATCGTAGGCCAGACTCAGGCCTTTTAAAGCCTGGTTTGGCCTAGCCTATTCTCACCCCTATCAATGACTCATCCTTGGGTTTCCTATAAACCTGCTTGTGGCACTTACAACATGAGTAATGTTTGGCCTTGAGCAGACCATAATATACATAATACTCTATATGGCACTTTCATTTGGTATATTCTTCATGCCTTCTGCTTCCAGATTTGTGTTTGGTGACATGGCTGAAGAAAGCTTGAAATGAGTTGCTAGTGGAGATCTCACTGCCTTTGATTCACACATATGGAATCTATTTATAACGTATCCAATGTAGCTCTCTTGGGAAATTATTAATTTTCCTTGCTCTCTGATTCTGATGATTTTCATTCCTAAAATCCTCTTGGCTGGCCTCAAGTCCTTCATCTCGAATTTTTTCTTCAGTTAGCCCCAGGTCCTTCAATTCTTTCTTCAACTGGCCCGAAACATGAAACAAAGTAGTTATTATATTTCCAAGATGAAAACATAAGTCAATGACTTCACTAGTGAAGAATATGAAGTGGTTGAAGCTTTTCTTTTAATGCAAACATCATTCTAAAAGGAGAGGCTATGAAAATAGTTTTAAAGGGCAAATGAATTTGTGAACAACTATATAGTAACGAAGTTTGTTCATCAAAAATCAATTCTAATGTTGCTATGAAAGATGAATACCGCCCTCAAGGTATAAGAATCAAATTATCTACATATAATGCATCGTCCAACTATAGTAGGGCAACCATAAGCACTCAATATAAAATAATTAAATTATCTAAACATGTTGCAATGTGCAACTATAGTAGAGAATCCATACACCTTTCAAATAAAGCAAATGGATCCTCTATCGTTGTTGCATCATATGGTGATAGAGGATCCATACACCTTCCAAATAACAATGTTGTTATGGAAAATGAATACCGCCGTCTAGATATACCGACAATTCAAGGATCCATACGCCTTCAAGATAACTACAATGTTGCTATAGAAAATGAATATCAACCTCCAGATATACCGTCAATTCAAGGTCTATCAATCGATAATATTATTGAATGTAGTACGTCTTTTGAGAAGAACCTTCAAAAAAGTGATTTAGAGAAGAGTTAGAATAGATTGTTTTTGAGCAAGAAACATGCATAAACATATTTCTTGCCTTTGTTGAGAGAAGGTGAATACGTTAAAAAAGGAATAGATGTCATTGTCTATGATATGCAAGGTACTATGTTCTCCATGACATTCAAGATTTGGGCTTAAAAATATTATATTATCATGGGAGGATGGAAGAATTTCTTTGAAGCACACGAATTGCAAACAGATATAGACTGTGTCACAGTGTGGATATTTCATCATTTTGAAACTGATAACTTGTGTTTTGCACTTAGTGTCAGAAGATCGCTCACCAAAAATGAAAAACCTCTTTAGATGTCTCTCATACTTATTAGTAGTCTTTTATAAACAAAAATGAGACTTTTTTTTTTTGTAACTAGATGCAATTCAATGGAAATTGAAACTATTTTTTTTTTATTTTTAGTTTTATTTTACTTATAACTTATGCTTAATCGCTTGTAGCTTATCAACACACGCTTATAAATTTCAAATTTACTTTTGAATTACAGAAAACTTTAGTGTTCTTTTACGAGTGTTTGTGATTACAAAAACTAGAAAGATGCATCGGTCGTTTGACGTTTTATTCTTTTAAACTTTATTTTGGTAAGTTATAACCATGAATTATACAATCTATTCAAAATAAAGTGAAAATAAATTTTCAAAAGAATCACAAGTACAATGGTCTATTAAATTGATATCAACTTAGCCTTTAAAATACAAATAATTGTACTTTAATTTGAAAGATTCTTTCAAAACAAATATCATTCCTAAGATACGTGGTTTGAATATTTGTTAAGATTTTTCATACTTATCTCAATCTTGTTACATTAACAATTCTATGAATTTATCTTGTTGCGCTTAGGAAGATCTCTAACCAAAAATTAAAAACCTCCACTTTATTTTTTTCTTCACCCAAATTTGAATGCGATAAATCCAATTCTTTAACTCTTAGTTCAAATCACTTTGACAACCTTTTTAAGGGTGTTTCCAATTAAATTATTTTCATTCCATTGATATAATGCAGCTGGGTGGAGTGTGGACAGTTTGATGGGTAAATTTGTGGATTAAAAAAAGCAATAGGTGAATTTAAAGAAGAGGTGATGGAGTTTGCAGGGAATAGAGGATTATGTGTTGAAGGAAGAAGAAAAAATTGAAGGTTTATGAAAAAAAAAGAGGATGAAGGTGATGCTCTTTTTCTTGGATTTCAAAGAAGATACTTAATTAATTTAGTCTAATTATTTTTTATAAAAAATGCTGACTCAAAATTATTAAGATGCAATATCATTTAAAAATTTGATTCATTTTGCCGCGTTCTTAATTGTTACTTTATAAATGTTGTCGATGACTAAAAGTTAAAAAATTTAAAACTGTTAAGGACTAAATCTAAAACAAATTTTTTACTAGAATTAAATTTTTATAAGAATTTTACTTAACCTTCAATAACTACAATATTCTTTATTAAAGATTTTAAAATTATAAAAATTATATTTAAGTATATATATATATATATATATATATATATATATATTTAAACTGATTTTTATAAAAAAAAATTATCAAAATAACTTTAATTTTAATAATTTTTTAAATTTTATGATCTAAAAAAAATATAACGAATCGATAAAATATTTAAAATCATATTTTATAATAAATTATTTAAATTAATTTTTCATTTGAAGTTTTAATTTTAAAATTATTTTTCTTAAGTTATATATAACAAAATTAATAATACATTATATAAATTATTTTTAAAAAACTATAATAAACGAGTCCAATAAAACTTCTTCCTTTCGTGTTCTTTATTATAAGAAGTAGAAACTTCATCACGAGTTTGTCCGCCATGACCTGGTATCTTTCTTTTTGTGTCCGTTTGTTTTAGATATTTACAAATTAATTCTATTTTTATAAATAATTTTTGTGAAAACTTATTTAAAAATAGTAGATATTGTTTCAAACATAATTTTTATCTATTAAACAAAGTAATTTTATAAAGATAATTTTCATTAATCATTTTAATCATTCAAAAATAATTTTTAAATTTTCATTAACAAAAACATTGTGGCAAATAGAGAATATATATATATATATATATATATAGTATTAATAATGATATTGAAATTCAGATAATATTATCAAACTGAAATAAACGAATTAAAATAAGACATAATTTAGTTGCACTTCTGCAAGTAAATTATAATAATCACTTATAATGAAAAGATTTTGATAACTAAGCAATATAATCTAAATAAATAAATAAATAAATATTAAGAAAAATAAATTATTTTATTAATGGTCATATTCGTGGAATATAAAATCTATTTGGCTTAAATCAATAAGGTTGACAGTCTAATTACTTTTCGAAAATTGATAATCCATTGAAAATAATAATAAATTGATAAGCGATTGAAAATAATTATTTTTTGTTTTTGACTCTTCGAACTTTTTTGTTTGTTGTCAATTTGTTAGCTCCACAATTATTAAATAAAGGTATAAGATAGTCTTGAAATACCGCACAAATTGTATATACAATTAGCCAAAATAACAAAATGCACAAATTGTATATACAATTAGCCAAAATAACAAAAAGAAAAACACCTCAAACATTTGTTGTTGTGCGTGCACTATTCTTCTTTCTTCAAACATCATTTCACCGGTTCAACCGTTGAAAACAAAGAACTGTATGTTGCGAATCTTTTGTTCAAATATTAGTCCGATCCAACGGTTAATAAATGTACAATTGATCTATTTATGGGTCTGATTTGACAAAATCGAGAATAAACTTTACTTAATCAAAAGGTCACTAAAGCTACCACATGACGCATCCATGAAAACCAAAAATTTTACTTAATCAAAAGGCCTTAAAAAAATGTTTTACTTAATAAAAAAGTCTTAGATTTTAATATTTTTAAAATTAAAATATATAAATATTTTCTAAATTTAATATTATTTGAATAATATTAAATCAACTGAAAAAGAAATATAACATGACACCAATTATATTAATTTAGTGATGTCATGTTAAAATTTAGAAAATTCACTTTAGGCCTCCAGATGTGTTGGGTCGGACTTGACCCTAATCACACCTATTCCACTTAAATAAGTGAGACATATAATGGACTACAATATTTGGGTTTTTCTCCACATAGGAAAGGAGCTCAATACTCAACATATCTTCCCATCACAACTATGTAGAGATAATTGTCAACTTCCCTCTTGATAATGCTTTAGTCATCATATTAGAATCATTATAATCGGTATGAACTTTAGACAACTCCAACAACTTAGCTTTCAAAATATCATGTATTCAATGATACCTCATATCAATGTAGTTGGACCTACTATAAAATATCGAATTCTTATCAAGATGAATAACACTTTGACAATCGACAAATAATACATATTTTTCTTGAATAAACCCAAGATCCTGCAAGAATTTCTTCAACCAAATCAACTTTTTGCATACTTCAGTAATGACAATGAACTTTGCCTCAGTTGTAAACAATGCTACACATTTTTGTAATCTGGACTACCAAGCCACAACTCCCTCTGCAAATTTAATCATGTAGCCTGAAATGGACTTCCTCGAGTCAATATCTCTAGCCATATCTGAGTTAGAGTACCCCACCAAAATAGGTTTATCACCTCCAAAATAAAGCCTCATACATGTAGTACCAAGAGGATACCTCAAAATCAATTTTACATCATTCTAATGCTTTCTACCTAAATTTGACAAAAATCTACTCATTGTACCAATAACATGCGCAATATTTGATCTTGTACACACCATTGCATACATTAAACTACCCACAACAGATGCATAAAGAACTCGTTCCATGTCTCTTTTCTCATCTTCATTGGAAGGACTTTGTTTAAATCTCAACTTAAAATGAGAAGCAAAAGGAGTACTTACAACCTTAGAGTTTTCCATCTGTAACTTTTGCAGTACTTTCTCAATATATTATTTTTGTGCAATCCAAAGTTTCTTCTCCTTTCTGTCATGCATGATTCTTATGCCATGAATCTGTTTACCTACTTTGATGTCTTTCATGGCAAAGGACTCGTCCAACTGTGTAACACCATAAATTTTATAATAAATTATACTTATTAACCAAATAAGGTCCTAAATAATTAATTTGATGTAAAAATGATTTTAAAATATATGTTGATAAATTTTGTGACTACTTTTCACTATATGGATGATTTCTATGTTGTGCTAGTTTGATACATAATATATTAAATGAGTGATATAATAACAAATATTTTATTTTATTATTTTATATATTTTTCTAAAAATAATAGTACTTTAGTTTAATATTTTAAAGAAAATTTTTTTATATGATTTTACGTGTATATACACGTATTCAACTAATGTAATATTTTTCCGTGCGTTTGACTGATGTTAAGTATGCTCGTAGTTATATTTTAATTATTTATAACTATTTTTTAATTTTAGTTATTTATTTTATAAATAATTATCTTAGAATAGTAGTGATATTGTGTTTGATTTCCTTTATTTTTATATTCTTATTATGATATTGTGATTTTATATATATTTATTATAATTTAGTAATTAATATAAAGTTTTGATGTTATATTTATTTATCTTATAATTTCGACTATTCTCTAATGATGATAATATTTTAATGTCAGTGTTTGAAAAAATAAGTATTATTATAGTGATTATTTGGAATATGAGAATTTTGGTTATTAAGGTATTTTAAAAGACTAATTACTTTAATTATTTTATTTTATATAATATTAGTTTTGAAATATAAGTAATATTTAGAAATTAAATTGTGTTTAAAAAGTATATATTAATACAAATTAGTTTTTGTAATTGTTGGTTTTATTTAAAAAATAAAAAATAAAAGAAATGAGTAAAATGTGTTTTATGAGTTAGTCTCAACTAAAATCTAATTAATAATAATAAAATAATAATATTAATAATAAAAATAAAAATAAAAAGGAAAAAGAGAACAAAGGATCGAGAGCAACCACGTTCCCATCTTCTTCTTCTTTTACGTCGCCGCCGCCTCTACAACCATTTTCTTCTCCTTCTTCCTTCTTCTCTCATTGATCACATTTGTGATCTTTGTAATTTCCTCTTTTATTCTCAACTTGAATTGCAAATTGTAACACCCTATTCCTCTTTGTCAAAAATCACACATCCACCTTTTGATCAACATTTCGGCCACCACGACTATCACCAACGAAAATCGAGATCATATTTGGACTCCACGAAATACCATATTCCATTACCTATGCTTGAAATCGCCAACCATTATATTTCAAAAATGGGTTTTCACCCTCATCGCGACTGTGTTGTCGAATTCCGACCAGCACTTTCATTGTCCTGAAAAACTGACAACATTATTGGATTCCTCTCATTAAAACTTTCAAGAAACACTACTCGTTTACGTGTTTCTGTGAAGTTGACGTCAGACCATGTCGGCACTACAACACATTGGTGATACATTTTCTAATAACTAGTTTCACGATATTTTGAATATGTTTCTTTGCGTAATATTTTTATTAATTATATAACACTGATTGTTAAGCCTTGTGTAAATTATCAGTGTTGTTTCATTGACTCAACAAACTCGTCAATGCTTTTGGACTTATTCGTTGCGCATTGTCAACATCTTATGGTTGCTGAAAATTATTCTAGTCCTTATATCTTATGAAAGGGTCAGATTGAGGTAAGTGGTGAGAGAACACTTGAACTCATTAGTATAATATATTATGAGATGAACATGAAAATTGTATTTTCAAACGATTCATCTGGAGCTCGCTACGTACGACATGAGCCCTTTGAGAGATAAATTAATTAATGTGAAAATATGAGGATTGTGAGGTTAAAATGTGTAATAGAAATATTTATAAGGTGTTGATTGATTTAATTGTCAATAATTGTGTGGTATTTGATATTATTATAATGTTGAATATTGAATGAAATTATGTGCGTATGTTTGATTAGACGAATTTATGTGATGTGATAATAAAAGATGAATGCATTTTATGATATATATTTTGTGATAATAATGATTATGATTTTTAATTGATGATGGTGATGTTATAAATTTGTGATGAGTTTATATGATGATCATGATTAAATATGATTAATGATAATATAAAATTGTGATGAGAATATTGAAGTACCCCATAATCGATGAAATAGTCATGACTGCAACTTGTGCTAAAGATGATGTTTTTAATAGGGTATTTTTGAAGTGAATAGATTATTTGAAGTTGATGTGAATTTTTGAAGTCGAGATTATTTTGTCATCGTATAGGTAGAGTCTGACAAGCCTAATGATTTCCGGAAACTACAACTGAATTGAGTCTGTTCGTGGCGGTCTACTATTGAGCCTTATGGCAAGATTGTTAGACCTTGGAGGTATTTGGTGGGGAATTTCTAGGTGACTTGGAGGTAGCACTTCAAATTTCGAGAGCTACCACACAATACATGTTTACCTCGATTTTCGTATATATGTCTCTTGGGTTGAATTAAGAGAATTTATGAGGATAAGGCCAATTTGAATTGTCCGTCCACCCGAGTGGTGACATACTATCAAGTCTCCTAACCAAGTACTTCAGAGTTAGAATGATACCAAATTGTGAAGTAGAGTATAAGATCATACATAATATTGCGATTTTTAATATTGTTTTGTTGTGATTAATGTGTTTCAAAAGTGATAATAATTTCTCTTGGATGATGTGACGATATTACGATATATTGATTTTACTTACTGATTTGACATTATAATATGATATTATTTTTCTTGAGTATTTTGATATATCATGATGTGTTATGATACGGTCTATTATGACTGTTTGTGTGTTCTTCTTACTTATATTATACTATCAACATGATTTCAAAACTCATTCCTTCAAGTTTGGGAGAAACCTCACTCTGATAGGTGATATCGGAAATAATAGTTATAATTTGTATTTTGCTTTTATTTATTTAATTAGAAACGACTTTATGTATGAAAAGCTTATAAGTACTAGTAAGTTTTTGAAATTAAATTGAAAAATGTGATATCTTAAATAACTTGTAAAAATTTATTTTTCCTTTGAAATATTTTTATCTATCCGCTGCAAAAGTTTTATGTAAATATATTATAAGTTATTATATATTATTTTGGGGTTTAGGGTGTCACAAACTGCTTATTTAACCTGTCAATCTTGAAAATATTATTCCCAATAATAAGTATGTCATCAACATATAATAACATGATAATGAAATTATCTTTAGAAAAATTTCTAACAAATACACAATGGATAGAAGTAGTCTTCATGTATCCCTTCTCACACATAACAGACTCACACTTTTTGACCACTGCCTTGAAGCTTGCTTCAAACTATATAGACTCTTTCTTAGTCTACATACATAGCCTTCATTGCCTTCAACAATAAAACCATCAAGTTGTTTCATGTAAATCTCTTCCTCCAAATCACCATGAAGGAAAATCATTTTTACATCAGTTTGCTTTACCTCTAAGTCAACACTAGTTGTCAAACTCAACACAGTTCTAATTGATGACATTTTTACCACAAGTAAAAAAATCTCATTAAAATCTACACCTTTTCTTTGACGGAAATATTTCCCCACCAATCCAGCATTATACCTCAGAGACTTTGAGTTACTCTCGAGCTTCACTCTATATATCCACTTGTTTCCCAAAGCCCTTTTGCCTTTCGTCAACTTCACCAAATCATAAGTGTGATTATCATGTAAGGATTTCATCTCATCATGCATTGCATCCAACCATTTTTCACTTTCTTCACACTCCATAGCCTCTCGAAAACACTCAGATTCTCCTTCATCAGTCAATTTCACATACTCATTAGAAACATATCTTGTAGATGGTTGTCTTTGCCTCTTAGACCTGTTGAGTTGGATTTGTTTGACTTCTAAAAATAATTTGAAAATAATTTAAAAAATATATCTCATGATTCTCCAATATTAGATTTAGAGCCCTCTGATATTTTGCCTTGTTTTCTACAGGAACATTTAAGGCTAGCACACACATGTCCATTAAACTACATCCTAATAATGCTATTAAAAGAAAATACTTAAATCCTTGTAGTTATATAACTATACTTTTTTATACTAACAAGCTTTATAACTGTTCTATATATTAGCAACGTTAAATACACATGACATTCTTTATATATATAAATAAAAAAACAAATTCAACCATTTGAACATAAAACAAACAAGATATTATATTTGTAACATGAAAATAAAAATCAATGACTTCACTGCTGAAGAATGTATTTCATTTGTCTTATAATAAATATCATTTAAAATTTTTACACATACATTAAAAAATTACTCATCTCAACTATTGATAAAATTTTCACTATTATCAATAAAAATTAGTTGGGTAGTTGACAATCTTAGTCCGTTCAAAATTTAGATAGGACGTAATTTTTCTTTATTTAAAATATGATTTTCCCCGTTTAATGGATAACTATTTGTTACTAATAGGAAAGTCTTTTTCCTCTTAAATTGCAAATTAAGGTGATTCGGTTTGCATCAATCAAAACCATAAACTTTTTACACAATAGAATTATATATAATTAATAGAATATATTTTTATAATTTAGTCTATGATCTAAACGAGTAGCACATACACTCGTTCCTCGACGCAAGTTATAATAATGTTTCAGAAGTTTTGGATATAGTAATCATTGAAAGGTAATATAAAAAAAATAATTACATTAAAAATTGTAAGTGACATTTATTTTGAAAAAACTTTTGTTTTTACTAAAATAACACTCATTTTGAGACGAAGTAAATATGAAATAGTTAAAAAAAAAAATTATTGTAAATGTCGTTTAAAGAAGAGGGGAATATAAAATTGAAAATAGTTTTTAAAAAATAGATATGACTCTATATGATATAAAAAAATACTATATTCTCCTTGACATTCAAGTATTAGACTAAAAAATATTATTTTCTCATAGAATGATGAAAGAATTTATTTAAAGCACTTGGATTACAAACGGCTACAAATAATATTATGGTTTGGATGTTTCTTAATTTAGAAACGGATATTTCCTTAGAGTGAGAAGATGTTTGACCAAAAATTTAAAAAGAAGATGTTTGACCAAAAATTTAAAACCTCTGTTGTTGTTTTTGCACCTTAGTCTTTTAAAAAAAAAAAAAAACAGAGTTTCCGTTTTGTTACTTAATGGAAATGGAACTAATTATTTTTTTACTATGGGTTTTATTTTAGTAATAACTTGAATTTTATTTTATAATCACTTGTAACTTTTTTTAAGAATAACCGCTTATAACTTGTCATAACACACTTAAAAATTTAAAATTTATTTTTCAATCGCTGAAATAAATTAGTGTTCTTTTTTTTGACAGAAAATACTTAGTGTTCTTATATGTGTATTGGTGGATACAAAACTAAAAAGGTAGCTATATGGACAATATTGACATTTTATTCTTTTAGACTTTAGCTTTATCTTATTTAATATATTTTGAAACAATAATTATTTAATTCTTTTATTTTAACTAGAGAATATCCTCCATTATTTTTTTTTGCAAATTTAATCTATATCATTGTTTAAATTATAAAAGAAACTCCAAATTAACTAACAAACAATTTTTAATTTGGTTAGATTTTTTTTGGACAAATTTACCCTTTGCAATTCAATATTTTTTATTTTATCCTTTCATATTTCACTTTGAAAAAACAAACTCATTTTTTTCACAGTCAATGTGAAAATTAATAGGTTGTTTGATTTTTTTTACATATCAATACTAATAATTGATTGTTAAACACATACGATGAATCTCTAGCTTCTCACTCCAACCCCTCTAAACCGTCAAATTAAAATATTATAAACAATCATTGATATCAAGCAATATATTATAACAACTCAGAGCACGATAAAATTAGTGATACAATTTAAACCTTACTGCGACCACTATTTAGCATGCAATAATTGTCTCTTGATCTAAATTTCTAATTAAACACAAGTCACAATGTGTCATACTTGCAAAGTCCAATTATTTATTCATCCATCCAAAGTAGATGCGGAAATATCAAAAAATCCAATATCACATATTAGTTTATTCTAGTATGGTCATGCATTTCTACGATCTCACTCAATTGATAGACCCAAAATATAACTCCTATTATGTAGGATGGATGAATCATATCTACATCATTCACACTCCTCCATATGGTTTATTGCAGGTTCAATAACCACCTTATGATCGTCTTGTTACAAACAACGTTTAATGGTCTTAAACCATGCAACTCATCGTGAAGGGACAATAGTGACTTAAAGTTGAAGGACTACTCACTATGGTCACATGAGAATCGCTAAACACACTTACACAACAATTATGTATCATTCTCGTGGCAGACCAATTCAGTATAAGAATTACTCTTAATATTTATATTTATTTGTCGACTTGATATCTCATATCCGTGACTGATGAGATGTGGTCACCAGCCTACTTACATAATATTCTCGATGTATTATTGTCGTTCTAATTAACAACAAAACTTTAACTATAGATTCTTTAGGGATAGTGTTTTAATGTACATTAAGGTCTCACGATCAAGCTATATTGTATGGTTAATAACAAAATAAATTATACAAAATTTAGCGATTGTTGAAAATTTAGCGGCACCGACATCTGATCACTACCCGAGTTTGTAACAGTCGAACCGTCATCATAATAAAAAATTCAAATTTGACAATGCTTGGCTTGTTGAACCCGACTTTGATTACATTTGTTTATTTGTTTAGGTATTGAAGAAGATTGTAAACATTTTTTTTTTTTGTGTGCGCATGCTGTCCAGATTTGGCAGACCACTGATTTTGGCCCCATATTTGGTGAAGCAACCAACCTCCTTCCTTGGTCTTTTTGACTTCAAAATTGATTCTAGAAGTGTTGTCAATTTTTTTCATGGCTCTAAGTAATGTTTCAGAGTTTAGGGCAATTGTTGAAGAGTGTAAACTTGTATTTTTCTCTCATATTAAGTTTATTTGTAGACAAGTAATTAATGAGTCATCTCATACTCTAGCTCGGGGGACCACATCTCTTGCTAATCTACACGTCTTTATTGACAATCTTAATTGTATCCAACATATTATTATACTATAAGGACCCTTTATAAGAAAAAGAAAAATATATTTTAAAAGACTTCCTAAAAAAGGGATAATTGAAAACAATTATTTGTTATGGATATATATAATATTAATTAAAAATTCCAGTTGTAAAAGAAAATCTGGATATCTTAGGAATTAGTTATTTTTTATAATCTTTCTAGTTAAATAATTGTTATTTATATTTCAAAGACTAAATTGATATCAATTTAACAATTTCAAAGATTACAATAACTAGTTTACGATTTAATAAAAAAAATTGATCAACACTTTTTCACTTTATTTTGAATAAACTACCTACCAAAAATTAACTACCAGAGATTATTTTGTAGAGATTTGTTTAAAAGTGATTTTTTTTTATTTCCGTTTGTTTACTAACATAAAAAAGATTTTTTAAAATGATTTTTAATCTATTTGTATACAATTTTGTAAAAGTGATTTTTTTAATACAAAACTACTATAAAAGACAAAACTTTTCTACATACATTAATTTCTCACTCTTTCTCTCTGTCATATCTTTCTTTTACATAACAATTAAAATATTTTAAATTGAAAACTTCAAAATTTATAAGTTTAATTCATTTCTTAGACACATTTCAAAATTAATTAATGAACCTTGTAACACCCTAAATTTTATAATAAACTATTTTATTAATTAAATAGAATTTTATGTTGAGACAAAATCTTTCAAATGATTTTAATGATAACAAAATTACTTAAGAGATTATGATTGTGGTTAATGACTAACATGTGCTCTTGAGTGTATTCATATAAGATAATAGGTTATTAATCATTAAGGCAAAAAGAAGGAAAATGTGATTTTGGCCTGAGGATGGAAAATCCACGTGAGGATGGAAATTGATGCAAACGTGAGGATGGGCTGCAATTTGAAAAAACTCCAGATTTGGACAATCTGATCTCTCACCAAAACAAATGTGTTTATTCAAATGCATAACAATGTCAAACATGAATAAACAAAGCATTTAAAATTAAGAGTCAAAAGGTCAAAAGAAAAAGATGAATATGGCTAGATCTAGTATGCAGAGGATGGCAGAATAGGCAGAGGATAGGCCAGCAAAAGTGAAAGCAACTCATCAAGCATGTGCAAAGGCTAAAATCTGAACATTTATTGGGCTTGCACGTTTTAATACATGAAGAAGTCAAGTTAACAAAAGGCAACTTGAAACAAGCCAAAAATGGAAGATCACATGTTGCTGCCAGATCTGATCCTCGGACTGAGTATGACAGTCCTATGTCATAGGGTGGCTTTTTCTCTCATGTCAACATCACCTCAAAAGGTGAAACCAACCTAGACCTTAAAGTCTTCGAAAAATGCAGCTCAGAAACAGCCTTGCACTCTGATTAAAGAGAAAAAGCAAGGACATGTCAAGATCAAAGCTATGCTGCATGAGGATGGGTTCTGCCTGGCCTAATAAGCTGAATGGTAGTTCTGTAATTATGATGAAAAACCTTGGATACTTTGAAAAATGATTTCCAACGGTCATCAAAGGCTTGGATCTCTATAAAATGCAAACAAGCTCTCCATTGGAAGATACACAACACAATTGCATAAAAAGATCAAGTATCTTAAAGCTTTCAAGAAGCAAATCACATCCTCTCTTATTACTTTCTTTGATCCTACACTATATCTTTGTATATCCTTTGAGAAAGTATTAAGTATCAATCACTCTCATTCTACTTTTTAATTTCCTAGTGAGTGAAGCTTGGAAATAGTTGGAAATTGATTGTAAGCTTGGTGAAGCTTGATAATACACAGTTTGTAATCATCCTCGGGTTGAGGATCGATCTGTTTGAAAGTTAGTGAAATCTCACAAGGGTGTGAGAACTGGACGTAGCCATCTTTGGGTGAACCAGTATAAAATTATGAGTGTGTCCCTCATATTCTGCTCCTACTCTTTTGTTCAACTTAGATCTAACGATTTAAAAATGCCATCCTCAGCGAGAGGATAGTTTTTAAAAAACACTTAGAATTTATTTTTAACAGCAAAATCCCTATTCAACCCCCCCTTCTAGTGATATTTAGCTACAACAATCTTTATTTTTTATAGGTACGCAAAACCAATATCAATAGTTTCAAATACAACAACATATATTTATAGGAATATTTAAACAAACACTTGTCTATAATTTAGAAAATGGTATTTAAACAACATATAACTTTGAAAAGACAAAGTTTGTGAAGCTTGTGTGAAAGGAAAACAAGTTAAAAGTAGTTTTCACTCTAAAAACTTTGTTTCAACAAATCATCCTCTTGAACTCATTCATATTGATGTAAAAGAAGCAAGGATAGACATGGGAGTAAGGGATTTCGAATTATTCGAAATGAAGGAGGATGAAACTATTGATGAAATGTTCTCAAGGTTAACCATCATATTGAATAACTTGAGATCTCTTGGAAAGGTATACTCCATTCAAGAAAGGATAAGAAAGATTCTAAGAAGTTTACCAAAAGAATGGAGGCCAATGGTAACTACCATTACAGAAGCAAGAGATTTGACCAACATGAAATTAGAAGATTTGGTTGGAACTCTAATAGCTCATGAACCATTGTTGTTGGCTGATAAAGCAAATAAAAAGGGAAGAATGGTTGCTCTAAAAACCAGCCAAACAGCAAGCTCATCCTCCAAAAAGAATGAAGATGTCATAACAAAGGAAAGCGCAGAGTATCCTCTATCTGAGGATGAGGATGACCTCGTTCTGATTTCCAGAAAAATCCAGAGGATGTTAAATAGAAGAGGACATAATAGAGGACCTCTTCAAAAATAAAAAATTGACAAAAGTCAAATAACTTGTTATGGATGCAACAAGATGGGACACTATAAAACTGAGTGTCCTCTCAACAAAAAGAACTCTAGAAAATTTCCATACAAAAACAAATCCATGATGATCACTTGAGATGATAGTGATGAGTCGTCCTCGGAGCAAGAAAGGAAGAAAAGGTCAACCTATGTCTCATGGCTAAATCAGAAAATGAAAAGGTAAGTATTTCTGATCTATGTCCTAATTGTGAAAAATTAGAAATTGAATTTAATAGCCTTTTAAATGACTCATACACTTTATCTCAAAAATGCATGTTTCAAAAAAACCAACTTGTTGAGATAAAGAAACAAAATGAGGAGCTACAGAAAAAGAATGATGAATATGTTAAAATCATTCAAGATTTGCAACAATCTCACTTTCAAAATTCTGAGAAACAAAAAATTATTGAAACTCATCCTCCTGACGAGGATACAAAAAAGAAAATTTGGAAAACTGAGGTTAGGGAACTAAAAAATGATATTTCCCACTTTGTCAAATCTACAGAAACATTTCAAAAGATAATGGGGTCCCAATCTGGAATATTTGACAAGGCTGGAATTGGTTTTAAAAGCTCTCAAAAACAAAAATTATATGAAAATTTTTTCTTGCCTAAAAAACGAGAGGATATGCCTAAATGCACCTTTTGCAAAAAACTTGGGCATACTTCCAAAATCTGTCATGCTAAGAAGAAAGCTAACAATGAAAAGGCAGCATGCTCATTATGTGGTAAACATGGGCACCATGAGTCTATTTGTTATCACAAAAGGAAGGTCCTCACAAGAGGAAAAACTAACCAACAAGGACCCAAAGCTATATGGGTACCTAAGTCTCTTTTAAACTCTAAAACAGGTTCATCCTCTAATCAACAAAAGAAAGCCTTGGTACTTGGACAATGGTTGCTCAAGGCATATGACAGGGGATAAGCAATGCTTCATGTCATTAGAAATAAAGGATGGAGGATCGGTCACATTTGATAATAATGATAAAGCTCAAATAAAATGAACAGGTATTATTGGTAAGAATAATTCTGCAAAAATTGAAAATGTTCAATATGTGGATGGCTTGAAACATAACTTGCTAAGTATTAGTCAATTGTGCGATAGTGGTTTTGAAGTTATTTTTAAGCCAACTCTATGTGAGGTTAAACACTCATCCTCGGGTAGAGTTTTCTTTTCCGGTTTTAGAAAAAAGAATTTATATGAACTTTATCTTGATTATTTACCTATTGAATCTTGTTTTGTTTCCATTCAAAAAGATAAAGGGATTTGGCACAAACGAGCCGGTCACACAAGCTTAAACAATATTTCTAAATTGGCAAATTTAGAATTAGTAAAAGGACTTCCAAAAATCAATTTTGAAAAGGACAAAGTTTGTGAAGCTTGTGTGAAAGGAAAACAAGTTAAAAGTAGTTTTCACTCTAAAAACTTTGTTTCAACAAATCATCCTCTTGAACTCATTCACATTGATCTCTTTGGTCCTATCAAAACTCCAAGTCTTAGTGGAAAAAGATATGGCTTTGTAATTGTTGATGATTTTTCTCGTTTTACTTGGGTTCTATTTTTAAAACACAAAGATGAAGCCTTTGAGGCATTCCACCATTTTTGCAAAAAGATTCAAAATGAAAAAGGTTCAAAAATTGTCTCGGTGAGAAGTGACCATGGAGGTGAATTTGAAAATGAATCTTTTAAAAATCTTTGTGAAGAAAATGGTATTTCTCACAATTTTTCTTGTCCAAGAACTCCCCAACAAAATGGGGTTGTTGAAAGAAAAAATTGAACTTTACAAGAAATGGCTAGAACTATTTTAAATGAAGCCAATATTGAAAAATATTTTTGGGCTGAAGCCATTAATACCGCTTGTTATATTTCAAATTGAACATCCATTAGAAATTTTTTAAACAAAACTCCATATGAATTATGGAAAGGGAGAAAACCAAATATTTCCTATTTTCACATATTTGGGTGTTATTGCTACATTCTAAATAATAAAGAAAATTTGGGAAAGTTTGATCCAAAATCTGATAAAGGAATTTTTCTAGGATACTCCACAACGTCAAAAGGTTATAGAATATATAATCTTAGGACTCAAACTGTGGAGGAATCCATGCATGTTATTTTTGATGAGTTTGATGACTTGTGTTTAGAGAAAAAGGATAAAGATGAAGAAGATGAAAAATCATCCTCTCAAGCACCTGGTCCTCACGCAGAGGATGAGTCTGATCCAACCTCTCAACAACTTCCAAGAGGATGGAAAACAGTCACGCATCATCCTCTAGATCTAGTCATTGGAAATACTGAAGATGGTGTGAGAACCAGAAACTCTCTAAGGGAAAATACTTCCAACATGGCCATGATATCACAAGTTGAACCCAAGACAATTGATCAAGCTATTGGTGACAAATCATGGGTTGAAGCTATGATGGAAGAACTCTCACAATTTGAAAGAAACAAGGTATGGAATCTTGTACCCCATCCTCTGGACAAATCTGTTATTGGAACTAAATGGATATTTAGAAACAAACTAAATGAGGATGGAGAAGTCATTAGAAATAAAGCAAGACTAGTGGCACAAGGGTACAACCAACAAGAAGGAATAGATTATGATGAAACGTTTGCACCCGTAGCAAGACTTGAAGCAATAAGAATCCTCTTAGCTTATGCCACTCATAAAGGTATAAAACTATTCCAAATGGATGTGAAAAGTGCCTTTTTGAATGGGTTCTTAAATGAAGAAGTGTATGTTCATCAACCTCCTGGGTTTGAGGATGAAAAACGACCAAACCATGTGTTCAAACTCTCTAAAGCTCTTTACGGTTTAAAGCAAGCTCCTAGAGCTTGGTATGAGAGGTTAAGTTCTTTTCTAAAAGAAAATGGATTCATGAGAGGACAGATTGATACCACTCTTTTCAAGAAAACTCTTGAAAAAGATTTATTGATTGTTCAAATATATGTAGATGACATTATATTTGGATCCACAAATGAAAAAATGTGTGAAGAATTCTCAAATCTCATGCAAAGCGAGTTTGAGATGAGTATGATGGGGGAATTAAAATTCTTCCTTGGTTTACAAATCAAACAACGAGAGGATGGTATTTTTATCTCACAAGAAAAATACACCAAGGATTTGCTCAAAAAATACAACATGAGTTCTGCCAAGAGTATGGGAACTCCAATGCACCCATCCTCCTCACTCCACAAAGATGATGAAGGAACTCCTATTTCTGAAAAGGAATACAGAGGGATGATAGGATCCTTACTGTATTTAACAGCAAGTAGACTGGACATAGTCTTTGCAGTCGGTCTTTGTGCAAGATTTCACTACGCGGGAGACAAAGTTGAAAGAAAAAGCACAAGTGGTGCTTGCCAATTTCTTGGTAAATCCTTAATAAGTTGGTCATGCAAAAAACAAAGTACCATTTCTCTTTCAACTACTGAAGCAGAGTATGTATATGCCGCTCAATGTTGCTCACAACTGCTCTGGATAAAAAATCAGCTTGAGGATTACTCGCTAAGGTACGCAAAAATTCTCATCCTTTGTGATAATTGAAATTAAACATCATTTTATAAGAGATCATGTGCAAAAAGGGGATTTAGAACTGATTTTTATTGACACTGAAAATCAATTAGCAGATATTTTTACCAAACCTCTCCAAGAGGATAGGTTCAAAAAGATCTTGGATGAACTTTCAATTCTTAATTTGTCTAAAATTAATTGATTTATCTTGGTCATATTCCTTTATTATATTTTTATAATTTTTTATTATAATTTTTATTGTATTTTTATATTTAATAAATATCTGTTGTTTTTTTTTAAAAAATAAGTATGTACATTTTTAGTTAGACATGTGAGGATAGGAAAACCATCAGAGGACGGAATGTCATGTTTAGTGAAACGTTCCCTGACGTGGCAGCCTAGAGAAAAGTGGCACGCCTTCTCTGTCATTGGGCAGCACGCGTGGCGCATGCCTCCGTGTTCCACGCCATGCATTGAATGCATTTACGGCCACGTGACTCAGCCATCCAATCCATCATCTCATTAGCTTCCTAGGCATACGGCGCATTTAATTTCTCTGTCTCCTTCACGATTCCTCACGTTCACTCACGGTCCCTCACACGTTTCCTCACACGATCTTCCTGTTCATTTCCCATCCTCGTCTATTTGTTTCCCATCCTCTATCATTTTCACTCATCAACCATTTGCCCAAAAAACCTTTCTTCACCCAGCAGTTTCTTCCCACACCTTTCCTATCAATGGCTCGAATCAAAATGACTGTAAAACGCAAAAAATCATGCCAAGAACCAGAGGAAAACCAAGACGTCTACTCAAGCACAGAGTCAGATTGTCATGAGGAAAACCAATCTGAAGCAACTTCCATGAACACCATTTCTTCATCTCAACCATCCAAAAGCTC
>NC_021164.2:6325550-6328493 GCF_000331145.2 Cicer arietinum | reverse complement strand
CATCACACCCCGGGCTGGCAGTTTTGAGAAAGTCACAGAACTTGATCTCATGATTATTCATCACGTGATTACTGGTACTCCTCTTCATTTGGGTCATGTTATTTTTACCTTCATGCTGAATGCTATTGTATTGGGACGATATGCTCCCTATGGGATGATTTTGACAAAAATCTTCAAAATTTTCAAAATCCCACTTGAGGATGAATATTTGATGACTCTTCATCATAGGCATATTTTCCCACTGTTTTAGTCTTATTTATCCTCAATCATCAGTTAAATTAAGGATTTATTTATTACATTTTGTTGATTTTTGTTCTTTGAGTTAATAAAATGTTTTTTGTTTTTATTTCGTTGATTAAGTAGGAATTTGTCGTAATTTTACATTGCGTTTTGTTTTAGTGCAGTGCTGAATTTTGGTGAAAAATCAACATGACATATGTGGAGTATTTCAGCCATATCTGGAGTTCTAGATGTCCAATTAGTGTCATTCCAAGTGCTAATGAAAGATACGATCCATATCTACAACTTTCATGAAGACACCGGGACCAAAGTCAGAAGCAAAACATGAGAAAAATGCAAAATACATCAGACAGCAGCTGAAATGCGCCTGGAGCGCGTCCTGAGCGCTTGGAGCGCATTTCTCAGCATCAGGCTCTGCCAACGCGCGCTTGGAGCGCGTTTTTCCGCGCCTGGGGCGCGCGACGCGCACCAGAATCATAAAAACGCAGATTTTTACTGTTTTAGGGATCTTTTTGACTCTGGGGAACTTGGGAGACTTGTGCCCTAGCATAGAAACTCAAAGACGGCCGTTTCTAACGCCATTGAAGCAGTTTTATCAAGAATCATCCATGAATCATTCTTGTAATTCTTCTTTAATCCTTATCTTTTGTATCTCTGTCATGAGTAACTAAACCCTATTTGTTAGGGATGAGTGTAACCAGATGAAACCCTTATTTTTCTGATTTGATTTCTAGTTATATGAATGAGTTTATTGAATTATTTTTCTCATCTCTGTGCTTAATGCTTTTTATTGCTTGATCAACATTAAAATGTTCTACGATTTGTATTTTGAAACGGAAGTGGACTTTACTTTTTATGATTTGATTTCTAGTTATATGAATGAGTTTATTGAATTATTTTTCTCATCTCTGTGCTTAATGCTTTTTATTGCTTGATCAACATTAAAATGTTATATGATTTGTAATTTGAAACGGAAGTGGACTTTACGAATGCTTGAGATGAGAAATTCATGAATTTTTAGTCTTGGGATAGATGCAGGTCATGAAACCAATTAAATTAGTTGCAAAGCAATAATTTATAAGAGAATTTCTATACGGTAATGCTTAATTCTAATCTTAAATCCACTAAGGAATTAGGGGTTACTTTGGAATTAAAGGTTCTGTCACTAAGACATTAGGGCAAGAATAATAAAGAGAATTCAGTAATAATTCAATAAAGGAATTCAGTAACTAAGATCAAATTAGACACCAAGGTTGGATTCGAAGTGAAACTCATCCCTGACATTTTTCTCATTATAAAAGATCAATTTTATTATTGTTGCTAATTTCAAACATTATTTCAATCAACTTGGGAACCTTTTTGTTCAATTTTAGTAATCAAATATAATTCAATAGTAAAACGCAATCCTTGAGTTCGACACTCGGTACTACCGTTTTATTATTACTTGCAACGATTCAGTACACTTGCTGAAACGCAATCAAGTTTTTGGCGCCGTTGCCGGGGATTGCCATATCACTATTGAATTTAATTTATTTACTTAATTGAAATTTTTTTGCTCTGCAATAAAATTTTTGATTTTATTTTATTCGATGTTTTCTTTTTATTTGTTGAACTTGCTAATGTCATGTCTAGTGGTTTGTCTCTTCTTTGTTTGAGATAACTATTCACTGTAAAGCATGGAAGATTATAATGATGATATTCTACTACAATTATATGAAGAGTGTGATACTTGTCTTATATCTGGTATATGTCGCATGATGAGGAGCAAATCTTGAGTTATACATTTTTAAGATATCACCCTCAGATCCCTCTGATGAAGCCTCTTAGGTGTGACTTTTGCGGAGAAGCACATAAGAATGGAAATTGTGCTGATGACCTTGCCGAACTAGTAGAATATGAAGATTTTTTTTGAAAGTCACAGAAAACGACGAGCGTTACATTAAAAAGATCTATTGGGAACAAATTCTACCTCCAAAAATTCTATCCAAAGAATTAGATGATAAAGACTTTCACGTTACAGACGTTTTGGTTGAATTCATGAAGAATAACATGGTTTCAATTGAAAGATTTGAAACTCAATGTGAGAGGTTATTTGAACAAGTGGTTAAGTTTGAGAAGATGGAGGAGAAGTTGAAGATTGAAGATAATTTCATTGTTGTGGTAGAAGAAGATAAGCAAGAGGAAAAGACGAACGAGGAAAAGAAAAAAGAAGAGATTGATAAAGTTCGAGATTCAATCTATGCCTTGTTCATCAATGTCCAATTGAAAAGGACATGGAAACAACATCTTTTATTTCTTAAGTTCATGGAATTTCTACCAAACAAAAAGAAAAAGAAGGATGATGTGTTCTTCCTGTCATATATGCCACCTTGACAGTAGTGCAATGTCAAGCTCAAGACACTAAACGAGCGCTTATTGGGAGGCAACCCAATTTTATATCCTTTGCACCGTATTTATTTATTGCATTTTAGATTTATTTTACTCCATTTAGTTCCAATTTTAGTCTCTAATTTCTAGTTCTCTTAGTTTTGATGTTTGGTATGAACAAGGAATCAAAAAGATGCGTTAAGAAGCGATTGTACAGCTCCAAATGACAGAGCGCGCGCCCAAGCGCGTCTGAAGCGCTTTTTCCAGGTTTTGCTACTGTAACCGCACGCCCAAGCGTGCCTGAAGCTCTTTTTCCAGGACCTAATGGCAACCCAA
>NC_021164.2:6321923-6325410 GCF_000331145.2 Cicer arietinum | reverse complement strand
TTCCTTTCACTAAATGTGTACTATGATGAAACAGTCGTATTGACTTGCACTTAATCTTAAAATTTCTGTTTGTGATTTTGCAAGTTAAATTTCATTTCTTAGATTATGTTATTGCTCAAGTCGACAAGTCTTCCTAATGCATGCATTCTTGATTACTAAATGGTTGTAGAAGGCTAATATGCCATCAATTTTTCAAAAATACAATTTTAACTTTTCAGAAGCATGTTGGCTTTATTTTGATTGTTCATGCTCTCTCTTATTATCCTAGCTGTGAACTTTTGAGCATAAACACTCAAATTCTTTGTTGTGTAATTATCCAGATATGTGTTATCCCTCTAGAACTTGCACTAATTCTGACTTGCATCACTTGTAATTTATGCATACATTGAGACAATTTTATTGGTCGTTTGAGCCTTTCTAACTACCCTATGAAAATTTTAACCTTTGCTAGCCCCTTTGAGCCTTGCCCTTTTATTTCGGTTACTAGCCACATTACAAGCCAAACACCTGACTTTAATTAAATTACCTTACTTGGAGTTAGGTAGAAAAAAAAATATTTGGTCTTGATAAAATTCTAAGTTTGGGGTTGCTCATAGGATAGCAACTTTTTAAGTTTGGGGTGGTGATTCTCACAAAAAGAAAATAAAAAGAAAAAAAAAATAAAAAGAAGAAAAATAAAATGAAAGAAGAAAAAAAAAATTCAATTTGTGTACTTTGGTAAAAAAAATATATATATATATATATCTTCTTGGTTCCTTTGTCAATGTCTGAGAATCTCCATAATGAAAAGATGAAGAAAAAAAAATGGTAGAATAAGGTGGAAATGTATGCCTAACTCCAAGTGGTAAAGCCTACTATCCCAAAATGTCATACCCTTACCTAAGCCTCATTACAATCCGAAAGTCCTCCAAAAATGTATGTGTTTGTTGCATTGTGATTGCTAACTAGAATTGTTTCAAGCCTATGGTAGCGTGATGCATGTTCTAGGATTTGAGTGATAAATTCATAAACCTTTCTAAACACTTGAGAGAAATTTTGGAGAGAGTGTGTGAAGAGAGAGTTGAATTTGATAAATGAATGCCAAGGTGTACAAATCTTGTTGTCTGTATTTTTGAAAACAACCATAGAGCATGATGAATGTTTTGCAGTAGCAAGAACTTTGAAATTTGAATTTGATGTAATTTGAGAAATTGAATTTAAGTGTGCATTTAATAGGACCAAATATGAAATTAATTGTTGCTTAGGGACAAGCAATAGATTAAGTTTGGGGTTGTGATTACTCTTCATCATAGGCATATTTTCCCACTGTTTTAGTCTTATTTATCCTCAATCATCAGTTAAATTAAGGATTTATTTAATACATTTTGTTGATTTTTGTTCTTTGAGTTAATAAAATGTTTTTTGTTTTTATTTCGTTGATTAAGTAGGAATTTGTCGTAATTTTACATTGCGTTTTGTTTTAGTGCACTGCTGAATTTTGGTGAAAAATCAACATGACATATGTGGAGTATTTCAGTCATATCTGGAGTTCTAGATGTCCAATTAGTGTCATTCCAAGTGCTAATGAAAGCTAAGATCCATATCTACAACTTTCATGAAGACACCAGGACCACATTCAGACGCCAAAGATGATAAAAATACAAAATACATCAGACAGCAGAAGAAATACGCCTGGAGCGCGTCCTGGAGCGCTTGGAGCGCATTTCTCAGGATTGGACTCTGCCAACGCGCGCTTGGAGCGCGTTTTTCCGCGCCTGGGGCGCGCGACGCGCACCAGCAACCATAAAAACGCAGATTTTTATTGTTTTAGATATTTTTTTGACTCTGGAGAACTTGGGAGACTTGTGCCCTAGCATAGAAACTCAAAGACGGCCGTTTCTAACACGATTGAAGCAGTTTTATCAAGAATCATCCATGAATCATTCTTGTAATTCTTCTTTAATCCTTATCTTTTGTATCTCTGTCATGAGTAACTAAACCCTATTTGTTAGGGATGAGTGTAACCAGATGAAACCCTTATTTTTCTGATTTGATTTCTAGTTATATGAATGAGTTTATTGAATTGTTTTTCTCATCTCTGTGCTTAATGCTTTTTATTGCTTGATCAACATTAAAATGTTCTACGATTTGTATTTTGAAACGGAAGTGGACTTTACGAATGCTTGAGATGAGAAATTCATGAATTTGTAGTCTAGACATAGGTGCAGGTCATGAAACCAATTAAATTAGTTGCAAAGCAATAATTTACAAGAGAATTTCTATACGGTAATGCTTAATTCTAATCTTAAATCCACTAAGGAATTAGGGGTTACTTTGGAATTAAAGGTTCTGTCACTAAGACATTAGGGCAAGAATAATAAAGAGAATTCGGTAATAATTCAATAAAGGAATTCAGTAACTAGGATCAAATTAGACACCAAGGTTGGATTCGAAGTGAAACTCATCCCTGACATTTTTCTCATTATAAAAGATCAATTTTATTATTGTTGTTAATTTCAAACATTATTTCAATCAACTTGGGAACCTTTTTGTTCAATTTTAGTAATCAAATATAATTCAATAGTAAAACGCAATCCTTGAGTTCGACACTCGGTACTACCGTTTTATTATTACTTGCAACGATTCAGTACACTTGCTGAAACGCAATCAACATTCCATCCACTTCAACAACACTTTTTCTATGAAGAAAATTAAACAGATGAAGATTCAAAATGATGATCGTCCTGCCTCAAAGAAAAGAAAAACTCGTCATTCCTCCTCTGTTTCTCAAAACTCTGAAGGTGAAACTCCTCATCCTCCACCTGAGGATACACCATCACCACTTATTCCAGAACCAACCTCTCCACTGCGTAACTCTCCTGATACTACTCCCTCTCCTGTCTCTCCTGTCCCCACAACAACTCAGTCTTCACCAATCCACAAACTGACTCCCCTTCGTGAAGCCGATCCTATCCCTGAGGATGCCTCAAAATCAACTTCTCCTCAACATATGGAAGATGGTGAGGAGTTATACTTTGATCTGAATTTATCTTATCCTTCATCTCCTACGGATGTGCTTATGGCTTCTCCTTTCACTGTGCCAGTGGATGAAGATGTAATCCCTCCACCAGATTTTTCGCAACAAATTCCTCCTGCTGCAAACTTTGAAAAAACTGCTCAACCTCTCCCTGAGGTTACAGGTGTGTTCAGTTCCCTTGACTCCTTCTTTACTGCCACAACTCATAACCAGTCAAAGGACAAGGCTGAGAGCTCTCAAAATAAGAGTTCCAGTGTTAATGACCAGCCTAAAGGCTCGGCTCCTAGCACAAGGATTGGGGAAAGAAACTCCTCAAATTAATTAGGAAAGACCAGAAGAAAATTCTTCAGCGCTTCACTCATTTTCAGAACTCTTTGGTTCAGTTTTGGCTCATTCTTGAATGGGTTACCAAACACTTGGTTCCTACTATTGCTCCTGGAGATCATCCTCCTAAGCTACCAGCCCAACCAA
>NC_021164.2:6320382-6320681 GCF_000331145.2 Cicer arietinum | reverse complement strand
TACACGTTTTTATACATGAAGAAGTCAAGTTAACAAAAGGCAACTTGAAACAAGCCAAAAATGGAAGATCACATGTTGCTGTCAGATCTGATCCTCGGACTGAGTATGACAGTCTTATGTCATAGGGTGGCTTTTTCTCTCTTGTCAACCTCACATCAAAAGGTGAAACCAACCTAGACCTTAAAGTCTTCGAAAAATGCAGCTCAGAAACAGCCTTGCACTCTGATTAAAGAGAAAAAGCAAGGACATGTCAAGATCAAAGCTATGCTGCGTGAGGATGGGTTCTGCCTAAGCCTAAC
>NC_021164.2:6297877-6320337 GCF_000331145.2 Cicer arietinum | reverse complement strand
AAGCTGAATGGCAGTTCTGTAATTATGATGAAAAACCTTGGATCCTTTGAAAAATGATTTCCAACGGTCATCAAGGGCTTGGATCTCTATAAAATGCAAACAAGCTCTCCATTGGAAGATACACAACACAATTGCATAAAAAGATCAAGTATCTTAAAGCTTTCAAGAAGCAAATCACATCCTCTCTTATTACTTTCTTTGATCCTACACTATATCTTTGTATATCCTTTGAGAAAGTATTAAGTATCAATCACTCTCATTCTACTTTGTAATTTCCTAGTGAGTGAAGCTTGGAAATATTTGAAAATTGATTGTAAGCTTGGTGAAGCTTGATAATACACAGTTTGTAATCATCCTCGGGTTGAGGATCGATCTGTTTGAAAGTTAGTGAAATCTCACAAGGGTGTGAGGACTGGACGTAGCCATCTTTGGGTGAACCAGTATAAAATTGTGAGTGTGTCCCTCATATTCTACTCCTACTCTTTTGCTCAACTTAGATTTAACGATTTAAAAATCCCATCCTCGAGCTATCCATCCTCAGCGAGAGGATAGTTTTTAAAAAACACTTAGAATTTATTTTTAACACAAAATCCATAATCATCCTCGGGTTGAGGATCGATCTGTTTGAAAGTTAGTGAAATCTCACAAGGGTGTGAGGACTGGACGTAACCATATTTGGGTGAACCAGTATAAAATTGTGAGTGTGTCCCTCATATTCTGCTCCTACTCTTTTGCTCAACTTAGATCTAACGATTTAAAAATCTCATCCTCGAGCTAGCCATCCTCAGCGAGAGGATAGTTTTTGTGTATATGATTATGTAAGTATTAAATTGTTTGTGTTTGAAGTGTTCTAATTGTTGGGAATTAGTATATAGAGTTAGAATAGTCGAGAGCATCTAAAAGTGAAATAGTTTTATATTCCTTCAATAAAATTATTGATTATATATTGATGTAAGTGTTGTTGTTACTACTTATAAGTTACAAATAAATTAATGTGAATGTGTAATTAAGTGAATCTTTAACTTGAAATAAGGAGTAGGAGTTGTGGCGCCGCTTTCGCACTCCTGAACCACATTAATGATACTTTTAATTACTCATGTTTGAATTTGAATGACTAGCTACCCCAATGACTCATCATCGATAAAAGAGACAACAATAACCTGTTGTTATTATTGTTAACATTACTTGTTAATTCTATTTTTGAAATGGTTAAAAACCATATTCATCTCTTATGTAATTTTGAGTCATAATAAGTAATACTATCTTATTATTTGTTCTATATTGTCTCATTTGGTAAGGATCTAGAACTATGGTATGAGTTCTATAAATTAATTTTGTGTATAAGACTTTGAAATTAATTTAGACTTTGAGTGTGTTTGAAAATATATTTGTCTTATTTTACTATGATTATACACATTCGTTTGTAAAAATAAAAAAATTAAGTGATTATATGTCATTGAATTGTTATATGCATTTCTGATTATAATTCTTGAAGGTGTAAAATATTTTGAATGTTTCTTTATATGCCTAACTGTTATGAAATATGTAGAATAATTGTTGTTATGATTTAAACATTCTTTTAAGAGATTGAAACTAGTGGAGTACTATTTGAGAAGTAAGTTGAACTCGAAAAGGTATTTGAGATGTTTTATTTGATTCAACTGAATGTAGTAAGTGTTGTTGACTAAATTCATATGCTTAATTTTATCTATAAACAATAATGATTAATCATAATATTTCTTTCACATTTGAGCTCTTGAATATGATGCGTTTAATTAATTTGTTGTGTCATGTTAGCCTATCGTACTATGCTAATTGATTTTTGACATGTTGTATTTAATTGAATAGTGAATGTCATAAAAGTGTTTGTAGACTAAGTTTGAATCTTGAGTGTGGTAAGTTAGATATTACTTCATAGACCACAAATTTCGAAGACAGAATTTGGGGAGAATTATAACATCTCAAATTTTATAATAAACTATTTTATTAATTAAATAGGATTTTAGATAATTAATTTTGTGCTAAAATTGTTTTAGAATATATGTTGATTATCTTTAGGATTATTTTTCTTTATGTGTATTTTCTATGATGTGTTTATCTATACATATGTGACTAAGTAAGTGGTATAAATAATAAATATTATATTTTATTATGTTCTATATTTTTTATATAAATAATAGTATTTTAGTGTACATATTTTAAGGTATAAGATTTTAGGTGATTCTACGTGTATACATTTGTTCGTAGTTAATGCGATATTTTCTTGTATGTTTGACTAATGTTAAGTATGCACATAATTATATTTAAATTTTTTAAAAAAAAATATATCCTATTTTAATTATTTATTTTACAAATAATTATCTTGAAGTATTAGCAATATTGTTATTTAGCGTGGATCAATAAAATAAATTATTTATTTAGGACTTTTAGAAATACTAGAAAATGTATTTTTAGACCAGACCACGGTTTACACCCATATTTTCTACATCTGCACATTAAATTGGACTCGTTGGGCTTTTTCTTTCTATACCTACGAGTTATTCGTTACACCCCCATTTCTACCTCATACCCCTGTGTTGGGTCTTACAGACTGTTTTACTCTTGTACCTGTACATCTGTCATCTACACCCCTCAATCTGCAATTAAAAACAAAAAAAACAAAAAAAACAAAAACAGCAGCCGCACCATGGCATCAACACCATCTTCCTCTCAAATTCGTCACACCAATTCCTTGTCATTTTGAAACGATCCCAACCTCTATCACACACAAAATCGGCCACTGAATCCATTTTTTATATCAATTTTATCGATCATGACTCCGTTTAACCAGAAACAGTTGTGTTTCTTTCCTTGAGCGAGCTGTTTTTGACCGATCCCGATCACCATGTTTGTCGTCTCAAAAAACTGATATCGTTTTTGGATTTCCCTCGTCGAAACCTTCAAGAAGCACTACTCATTAGTATTTTTTGATGAAGTTGACGTCAGACCCTTCGGGGCGCTCCGACAAGTCGGTGAGACTTTTTCTGCAGTTTTTATCACCGTTTTGACTCAAATTTTGTTCCTAAAATTATTATTAATTATTTAACATTTACTTTTATGCTCCGCATAATTTATCAGTCACGCCCCAATGATTTTGTAAACTCGTCGTTTATTCGGACTTGCTCGCTGAACGTTGTCGATCTGTAGTTGCTATAGAAAATTTCCATTGATTTATGTGTTTGAGAAACCGTCTAAATAAGGTAAGGGGTGAGAGAGCGTTTGAATTCATGAGTATAATATAATGTGAGATGAACGGGAAAACTGTATTTTCCAACGATTCATCTGGGACTCGCTACGTACAGTAGTATCCCTTTGAGTGATAAATTGATTAATGTGAAAATATGGAAATTGTGAGATTAAAATATGGAATAGAAATATTTATAAGGTGTTGATTGATTTAATTTCGTTAAATGTGTGGTATTTGATATTATTATGATATTTGTTTTCAAATGAATTTGATGCATATGTTTGATTAGACGGATTTATGTGATGTGATAATAAAATATGGATGCATGGTATGATATATGTATGCGGGATGATAATGCTGATTTTTTATTGATAATAGTGATGTTATAAAATTGTGATGAGTTTATATGATGATTACGATTATGTATGATTAGTGATGTTATAAAATTGTGATGAGTTTATACGATGATTATGATTATGTATGATTAATGACGTTATAAAATTGTGATAAGAATATTGAAGTACCCCATATATGATGAAATAGTGATGATTTATAAAGATGATGCTCTTAATGGAGTAGTCTAAGCTAACGAGGGGAGAAAATAAATATTGAGAATTTGTGAAGTGAAAATTATTTTGTCATCATATAGGTAGGGTCTGACAAGCCTAGTGATTCCGGGGAAGTACAACTGAATGAATCTGATCGTGGCGGTCTTTTGTCGAGCCTTAAGGCAAGATTGTTAGACCTTGGAGGTATACAGGTGGAGAATTCCTAGGTGACTTGGAGGTAGCACTCCAAATGTCGGGAGCTACCACGTAACACACGTTTACCTCGACTATCACGTATATGTGTCTCGGGTTGAGTTAAGGGGATCTATGAGGACATGACCAATTTGAATTGTCCGTCTACCGGGATGGTGGCATAGTATCAAGCCTCCTAACCAAGTACTTCAGAGTTAGAATGGTACCGCATTGTGAAGTAGAGTCTAAGCTCATGCATAACATGGCATTTCCTTGTGATTGTTTTGTTGTGATTGGTGTGTTTCAAAAGCGATAATAATTTTCTTAGATGATTTGATGTTATAGTGAAATTTATTGATATTCATTGAGTGGTTTTGACTTTATAATGTTATGTTTTTCCCTGAAGAATGTTTGTGTAATGATACAGTTTATTTATGATTAATTGTGTGTTCTTCTTATTTATATTATACTATTATCATGATTTCAAAACTCACCTCCTTCGTTGTTTGTGTTTGACTGACTTGGTCATGCGTTTGTGAAATCACAGTTGTTACAAGTTAATGAGTCTTGAAGCTCAAGTTTGGGAGAAACTCTGCTCTGATAGGTGATACCGGGAATAAGGGTTGTAATTTGTATTTTCTTATTTAATTTGAAACGAATTTTTGTATTAAAACCTTTGAAATACTAGTTAGTTTTTAGAATTAAACCAACTAATTATACTTAAATCAAGCTTATCGAGATTGCACTATTTTAATAAAAAAAATTAAGTTTAAAATGTCTTATTTTATTTTTGAAAAACGTGATATCTTAAATTAAAAATAAAAGTTTTTATTTTATTTGGAAATAAATTTTATTTATCCGTTACAAATTTTATAGGAATATTATATAAATTATTATATATATTATTTTAGGGTTTAGGGTGTCACAAACCTTAAGTACTCATAAAAAAGCAATAAACAAAAATAATATTTGTATCAACATATAATAAAGTGATACAAGTAAAAGGCATATAAACAACAACAAAAATGATGGGGAGAAATTGAAAAGGAGGAGAAAACTTACTTGACGTCAGAGTCTCATAGAAGGAGAAAAACGCTCACCGTAAAACTGATGTAGTACGGAGAAAACTCCAGTAAAAATTTATTGAGGGTAATTTTGGATTTTTTTTGAAAAGGGTAATGGTAATTACATTATTTACGTGTTTTTAAAATTTGTAGCATCTTTATCTCTCATCGCATGAGCGAATGTGAGAAGCTGCTATTTTTTGTTTTTCATTTTTAGCCGAAAAAATGATTTTTTTTTTAACAAAATAGTTTTTCAAGAAATACGAAACCAACATCATTCAAACAATAAAAAATGATTTTTTATTTAAAATAAATAAATTTCTTCATGAAAAAATCTGAAACAAACGTATCAAATATTAACATTTTATTATTAGTATTGATATGTCAAAAAAAAACAGCAATATATTAATATCCGCATGTGAAATATATTTGGATTGTCTGTTAAAAAAAAAAGATTTTTTTTAATGTAAAATGTTGAAGGATAAAATAAAAAAAAATATTGAATTGCTAAAAGTAAATTTGTCCAAAAAAATCTAACCAAATTAGAAAATGTTTGTTAGTTAACTTTGTAGTTATCTTTATAGTTTAAACAATGATATAGATTAATATTTTTTTAAAATAATGGAGAAAATAAAAGAAATAAATAATTATTTTATCAAAAAATATTAAATAAAATAAAGTTACAAAACTTCAGACAACATAAAGTGAAACATAAGCATGATTCACACATACAAAAGATGAGCTCATATATTGAAGGAAGTACTTTGCTTCTATTCATGATTTTACCGATTGGTTTTCTGCCTCTCCTTTATTAATTTGGTTAGCCATCCCGTTCTACTCTCTAACTATCCTTTTTAAAGATCTCTCACATTTGCTGTGACAAAATCCTTAATCCTTAATGATATTTTAAAGATAAGAAAATTTAATAATTAATGATAAAAGATTTTAATTCATATTGTTATTTAATATATTTTACAAATAGAAAAATAAGGCAAGTATTTTCATAATCATCAGATGCATGTCTAAGGTTTCATATGAAATCTTGATCAATGGAAATCAAGAAGTGAATTCTCAACTGAAATAATAATAGATTTGTACATTTATTTATGAACATTATCAAAAGAAATTATTTTATTCAAATCAATCAATCTATTCTTTGTCAAACATCTTAAGAATGGTGAAATAAATTCTAAAGGAAAACTGTCAGGTCTCATTCAGAATGACTTATATTAAATGTGAAAGCAAATGGTTCCTCGACATTTTACACCGTTCAAATTCGCTCAAGATAAACAAGTAGTTCCATATCATCCTTAAAAGAATCAAAATATCAACCTTCAAGAAGATTAGAAGGTTCTGATAGTTCACAATATTCCCACCAATGGACAAAAATGAAGTACATTGTGAAAGTACTAGACCAAGACAGTCTTAAAGTACGTGACAAATACACATAAACAAAAGCAGTTCATAACATTCTAAAGTCGATAAAGTTCAAACAGTTGTCTAGCATTGAGGAACGTGTCAAATAGTCATTTATTTTATTTTTTATAACAGAAAACTGAAGTCCTCACACTTCTATAATTATAAGAAACTTTAGAACATTGAAGATTAATAGTTTGCATTAAATCGTAATTCACTTTTCTAAGTGTTCACCAATCAAATAACTCTTCAATTTTTAAACACTTACAAGTTCCTTATTAGATTCTTGGACCAACCTTTATTGAGTGTGTATTATCCAAATAAGTCTCATCATGTCAAATCCAAAAAAACATACACTTGTAAATATTATCGACCTTCTTTAAAGACTAAAGAAAGAATGAGTTATTGTAATTTGTTTCATGTCCATTAAGTTTCCAAAAATATTATTGTAAGTCTGTTGAGGCTAAAGAGAATACATGTTGTATAGTTTAAGTGACTAAAAAGTTAAATGTGCAACAATTTATGATGTTGTCAAGCGTCGTAGTGAAAATCTTACAAATGTGAAGACTGAAGTAACTCACATTAGGTGAAAAAGAGGATACTTCCTTTGTGTTAATATTTATATCTCTTATCTTATCTTTAAGAATTAATTCTCAATTACACAAATTTAGCCCTTAAGCTTTAGTAAACATAAATTGCTTTATACTTAATATTTTAGTAGGTTCTGAACTTCACAAAGCTTTACCTACTAACTATTATTCATCATCCAAGTTTTTCCTGAGAAAATCATATCTTTGGTACAAATTATTAAAAATGTCACAATTCAAATCCTATTTTTTGTGACTATTATTTTCACTTCAACGTCCCCCTTCTTGAGGTCTCTCCCTATCTCAAGCATTCCTTTTTCCTATCTCTTGCGCCACCTTTTCTACCTCAATGTGTGTTTATGCCCTCATTCTGATTTTGTTCATTGTTCTCACCTTCAGAACGATGAGGGCTTCACTAAAAGTTCTCCATCTCAATCCTTTTTCGAAAGCCATCAGGAAAATATTCTCATTTGGCTCGACCACGACAGTGTAGCATTGTTAAATCATGTGAAGCAACTCTTCAATGACTTGTTAGTCCTCATTGAACATCTAATAGGTATGCTACCAAGAACAAGTTTTCAATGTTTGCAGCAAATTGGGCTTCAACTTTGCTTCAAACCAAGTTGTCAAATCTTTGAAACTTGTTATTGATCGAGGAGGCAACCTAATAATCCACTTGTGTGCATTGTCCCTTGGAACCCGTATGGTGCACATAATCAAAGAGAAAATAAGATAATTATATCATATAATCTCTCAATTCATTATTTGATTAGATAACATGATATGATAAGTTAATTCATAAGCTTATCATATATTGTCTCTCTAATCAAAATATGTATCCTGAATTTGAGTTAGGTTAGAAACAAGTAGGATAGGATAAAAAATAATTTAAAGTTACACTTTAAAATATAATTTAAAATATAAAAATTTAAATCTGATAAAATATAAATATAGTATAAATAAATAAAAAAGTAAAAATAAAAGAATTTGATATTAAATTAAAAATAAAATATCAATAATTAATCTTTAAAAATATGTATGATTTTATCACAAGGTAATTTTTTTAATTTATGTAATCTTTAAAGGAAAAAACTAGTTGATCAAGAATATTAGCAAATACAAAATATGAATTTAAATTATTTAACATTAAATGTAATTTTATTATAAGGTGATTTTTTCATTTACATATAATATATATATAGCTTATCTGAACTATATAATCGAATTATTTATTATTTTAAAAAAAAATTAATTTAAAATTATTTATTTAGTTGTGCCAATGAAATTTTAAAATCATTTAATTAATGACTTAATTTTATAAAAATTAAAATATTACAAATTAATTTAGAAAAAATATGTAAATGTTTCACAAGAGTAATTTTGTTATTAAAATATAATATATTATACTATGTCATTATGAGGTGTATATCAAAAACATGATATGATAAAATAATGTTACTTTGTTTGTTGTCCTATGTGCATCAAATGCATTATATAAAAAATATATTTAGTCCACATCTTATCTTTATTTAGTTCTATATCCCATCATACGTCTATCTTATCTTGCACACCAAAGGAACTCTTAAGGTCCATGAATTTTTTTTAACTTAGAGTATCATTTATCTCACTAATGATCGTTTGAGTACAGAAAGCAGAAACATGGTTATTTGACTTTATTGTCCTGTCATAAGAGTCTATGATAGACTCTCTGAAGCGATGCAGATGACCATCGTCTGTATTTCTTAAGAGAATGATTGGAAGATTGTCAACATCAACCTGGTAGTCTCAGTTTCTTAAGCAAGTTCTCGTTGAAAATGGGCTCAATTTTTGTTCAAGCTTTTATCATTGATAGTCTACATACATAAGGTTTAAATAAATTTCTTGTCTTTATAAATGTATTTTTTTTTTTTTTACTTTTAATTGTAAAAATATATATTTTTTTTTTTACTTCATGTAAATATGCAGATTTTGTTTTTGGTCATCGATATTTTGCTTTTAGTTATTGCAATTATACAACTTTTGATTATTATTTTTTTATAAATATCATTTTAATCCCTATATCTTAAAAGACTAAAATAATATATTCTATGTATTATATAAATTAGATAGACTTTGTCTCATGTAAGTAGAATTTCAGGGTCTTACTCATTTTAAGTATTGAGAAAATAAATTAATTAATATTTGTTCGATAAAAATACAAAAAAAAATGTATGTTTTAAAATTGAATTATTCAAACCAACACTAAACAAGTTTGAATGAAAAATATCAGGAACTTCTATACTTATAATAAGTGTTATCAATTATCATTTAAATTTCAAATATTTTTAACAAGTGATCCATAGTGAACCATATATTAGGTTCATCCACCAAAGAACTTCTCGTTAAAAATATATTTAAATCTATTTCATTATTTTTTTAATAAGTCAAAAATAAATATATTAATAAAAACATTTTAAGCACAAGAAGTACGTTTAACAAAAACAAAAGAAATTTTACAATATTTCTACCGTATGATCAAAATAAATTAGAAACACAAAACTAAACTACTTAACAAGAAACAAAACAATTAGCCACAAACGATGTCAATACACTCAAAGGGTTGAAAGCACTATTGGTTGTACCCATAACAAAATTCTTTTTATATGCAATTTGATTCACCTTCATGCTAAAAGTTTAACCTGCTCAATAATAAGATTTACATTCAAAATATGCGAACGAAAAATCGCCTCATTTCTTGATTTTTAAATTGCCCACATCACTGCAAACCAAATTAAATTAATTTTTTGACGCATTACACGACCACATAAAAAAAGACCATCAAATTAGTTAGCGTGATTGATTACATCCATATAAAATGCACTCGATAGTCCAAACCAAATCAAAACGCCGTACCACACGGATCCAAAAAGAGGGCACATAAAGAACAAATGATAGACTGTTTCATCTTTCCCGCAATCTGTTGCACATTGTTGATCTTCCAAATAAATGATTTCTCGGCGAAACAAATTATCTTTTGTAGGCAACCTATTTTAAAACAACCTCCGCAAAAATAATGATACTTTTGATTGGACAAAAGGATGTCACACTAGGTCTTGAAATGGATGTGCGGTGACACCTGCGACAAACTCCTTCCGAAGCACAAAATACGTCTCCTTTGCTGAATACAATCCTCCTTGCGTATTATTCTACGATCATTTATCTGCTATATTAACCCGCAAATGAACGTTAGCCAATAAAATCCTATAATGCTCCAGTAATTCCTCCTCCTACACAAACAACTGCCTCCGCCATCTCAACCCTTAAACACCCTTTAGTCTTAACGTCCCTAACATAACCTTTACACTTTCCTCTTGTTGCAAAGATAAATGAAATAATCTACTAAATTTCTCACACAAAATCCCACCAACCAACCATGGTCTATTTCATTATTTAATTTGACAACACAACAAAACACTTTGATAAAAATAAAAACAAACAAACGAGTAATCCACCAAATTAATTTCTAATTTTGTAGATGGTTCTCAAATAAGTCATAAGTCATGAAATTATAAATATTTCAAAAAGACATCTTTTTCAATTAAATTATCAAATTACTCCTTATATTTAACAATTTACTATCAATTATGTCCTTTATTTTAATAATAACTTATATATATTAATAATTCTTATATATTTTTTCATTAAAATAAATTAGATGAATTAGATTTCATAGATTTGTCTTTTATATTTAACCATTTAGGATTAATTATGTTTTTTATTTTAATAATAACTTACTATTAATTTAATTCTTATATTTAAGTCAATTTAATTCTTAACATACTTTCACCAAAATTAATATTAAAATTTGATAAAGTTAAACATCTTTTTGAAGCATTCATATAATTGTAAAGTCAAAAAAGAATTTGGTAGTTTATTCAAAATAAAATAAAACACTTCCAGTAAAAAAGACGCTACAGAAAAAAGAAGAATCAAAACCTAAGTATTGTGCTCTCAAACACTAACACACAACACAACAGAGACATTCACAGAGGATGTTTGGTTTCGGCGCTTCCACCACCACCGCTGCCACCACCGCCGTTTCCACTCGTTTCCTGTGTGCAACCTTTTACAATCCTTCATCTTCTCTCATTTCTACTACAAATCACTTTTCTTCCCATCTTCTTCCCTCAACTTTGGTAGTTTTTTCTCCTTCTGCTTCATTTTTACTACTACTTCAGTTTTTTTAATACCAATTTTTGACTTGATTCTTGTTCAATGGTGTTAATTTTGAAATGGGTATGTTCAGGTTTCTTCATCTTCACAGCGATTCAGGTGTATCCACATTAAAGCAATGGCTGAAACTGATACAAAATCTGTGTCAAAATCTGCTTCTTCTTCTCATGGTATTATTTCATTTAAACCCTCATTTTTTTAATGTTTCATTTTGGGGTTTAGTTAATAGTATTGCTTTTTACCCTATAATTAAATTCAAAAAAACAATTCAAATTTTTATTTAAATGGGGTAAGTGTTATAGAACTGTGCCCTTAAATTATATATAAAAAAATCAATTTTTTTTTAATCAAATGGAATAACTTGTAGGTTTAATTATCTGTAAATCCTGAAGAATTTTTAAATGGGTCCCTAAACTAAAAATATTTAAATTGTATACACTGACACTATCAGTCAATCTCAGCTGTCGAATCATTATAAACTTTTGACTTTTATTGTAACTATGAAAGGTTGTGATGTGTTGATAGTGCAAAATTTTGCACCGTTAGTGCATAGTAATGAAACTCATGTATAAAAAGATCCCTTAATTAATACTTTGATCCCAATTATAAGAGAAAAACCAAAAAACCTACCATCATTTTTTGAATATTTTACAAATATACTCCTCTTAGAAAAGAAAAGTGTGAGACATTAAATACAAGCACAAATATTTAAAAGACATACATTAAATTAAATGAGGATAAAAAAGTCATTTAAACAGTAAATACATCTTAAAAGTCACAACTTTTTCTTATAAATGAGACAAAAAAATCTCCAAATTTTTTCTTATAACTAGGACCAGAGGTAGTATATTTTTTGCAATTATGTCATTCGGTTACACTCATGTAAGTCAACAGTTACTCAACATCACATACTCCCTCTGGTCTCATAAGCAGACAAATTATTTTTATGTTGGGTTTGTTTGGTTCAATCGGAGGGAGGGATTTTGCTCTTCTTCAAACTCCTCCAACCAAACACACCCTTAATAAAAGTAGTTAGTCTCGCTAAATTTTCTCAAAATAATCAAAAGAGTGAGTGTGTTTTTCAAATTACCCATTGTAATTTGTTTCATGAGAATAAAGGGTTATTAGAAAATAAAATCTAAATCAATTGAAGAGTAATTAGGGAATTAGAGTATTAAATTTAGTAAAAGTAGTTAACTTTCGGTTATAATTTAGCTCATAAAACACAACACTTTTGTCCCTAAACTAAATTGAAGTCCTTATCCTAAACTAATTTAAACAATCCGAAACTGATTCCTTAGAAAAATAACCAATTTGACAAATCCAAGTCAACATATAACTGTCAACAATGTGTCTTGCAAAACAAAATATAGTAGTTGATGCTGTAACATCAATATGAGTAGTTGAGGTACTGACTACAATATCAAGTTGAAATGGAAATCGTCTAACACTTGTACAATGTCTCGGCATATCGCTGAACTTGAAAGTTTGTTCTCCAACTTCCTGCTTTTGATCAAACTCTCAGCAGACAAAGCTCGCTCCTCCTAAATCTCTTCTTCCAATGAATGGATTTTTTAAACCAGTTGTTCTACCTTCGTTTGAGCAAGTTTGAGTTTTGACACTACTATCTCCTTTGTTTGGTTTATTTTAGTTCTTCATATGTTTCTTGATTTGATTTGTCTGCAAGAGCTAACTGAGTTTGAAGCTCTTCTACTGTCAACTCTGCTTGAAACCTAAACACATGATCCGGCACTAACACGTAGACACCGATAGTAATTTAATAAAACAAAAGTGCTTGAGTATATTGATGTATGTCAGTATAGTGTCAGACGTCGACACAAGTGATCTTGATTGGTCCTGCGACTAATGAAAAGTGATAAAGGGAGTAGATAGAATTCTACTTATCTAAAAATTACTCTTAAACCAATATCAATTCCACATCGTAGAAACTTATGTCAGCATTTCACAATATCAAACACTACCTACTCATTTTTATAGGATTGCTTTCAAGTCCTAAAGGATGATACAATTGTATGATTAGTAGCTGTCTTTGGGACAATGATGTAATATTCTGGAAACAAAATGAGTTATGAGCTATAAAAAAGTCAGCATATTGAAACTGGACCCAATTTAAGTAGTTTAAATTAAACACATCTGCACTGCCTATATTGTATGTAGGCATTCTAGAATTCCACAATAGTCAAATACCTTTTTGTTTGTTTGATAATTTATACCACCTTATGGCTTTCAGGTTTCACCGTTGAATGTGCAAACTGGCTAATTTTAATTCTAGGCTGTCTATGACTGCCTGGATTTTTCTACATAGTTTTAGATTGCCCTTTACTGATGTTTTCTATATGTTAAATTTAAGAATAACAGCTCCTGGCATTTGGTGTTCTATTACTATGAAACAGGCAGCAAGCAAGCTTTGATATCATTGTCAGACAAGAAGGATCTCGCATTTGTTGGCAATGGACTCCAGGAATTAGGGTAGTTATTATAATTAATTGATTTTTTGTCCATCTTTTAATCATTGTTGTTAAGTAGCGGCTATAGCAGTGCTATAATATAATGGAATTTGAACAAATCACTATTGTTCTACGATACGCTATTTAGTACGAAATACTGTTAAATAACGGCTATAGCAGTGCTATAGCTGTGTAGAAGAATTTGAATAAATTGCAATTTTCCGCAATTCATGATTGACAATACTGCTTTTAACATGTTAGAATACGTTTTTTTTTCCATCTGTTCATGCTTTTTTTATTGTATAATAATACTATATCCATACTTGTTTCTATGAGCAGTTTATACTTTATAGCATTCATGGAGCTTTAGTTTCTATAATGATAGTCCTTCTATTTGAATGTTAGGTTCACTATTGTTTCAACTGGAGGAACAGCTTCTGCATTGGAGAGTGCTGGAGTGGCTGTTACCAAAGTTGAACAGCTTACTCGGTTCCCTGAAATGGTGAGTTTGCCTGTAGCTTGAGTTCTTCTTCCTAAACTCTCATCTTGTATTCCATTGGTTCATACCTCAGATAGATGTTCTGTCAATGATCATTGCTTTTTCGTCCCGCATAGGTAGGTTGGTGAACTAAGGGACACCAAAGGAGTTATAAGAAAGAGATCCTAGGTTCAAGCCCGGGAAAATTAACTTAACTAGTAATTTACTAACATTTGCCTATAAAAAAAATGAACATTGCTTTTCTTTCTGTATTTTGATCCAGTTCTATCAGTATGAATCAATGTTGTCAAATAGCAGTTATCAAGGCGCTAAGTGTAGCGGAATTTGAACAATATTGTTCTGCGATATGCTATTTAGAATAAAGTGTTGTCCAATAGCTGTTATAGCGGCGCTATAGCACTGTAGCGTAGCGGAATTTAGCCACTATTTTTTGCAATATGTAGTTGACAACGCTGGTATGAATAAAAAATTTAGGGACATTAAGCCTTGCATTTTGATTTTGAAATCTGGCACAAATTCGACCTGTGTACTTTTTAGCAGAATATCTAGCGCCTGTTTGAAGCTTGCTTGAATTCTTACAATTTTGTAGACTTACTAACAATTAATGTAATGTCTTTTCCCAACAGCTTGATGGCCGTGTCAAAACTTTGCACCCGAACATACATGGGGGTATCCTTGCTCGAAGGGATCAACAACATCATATTGAAGCTCTCAATACACATGGAATTGGTAAGTTATATTATCAGCTATGTTATAACCAGTTTTGTGAAATAGTGACTATAGCGTAGCAGAATTTGAATAAATTGTCATTGTTCCGCGATACACTATTTAGTACACAGTGATGTTAAATACTAGCTATAACGGATCTATAGCATTATAGCAAAGCAAACTTTGAACAAACCGCTATTTTCTGCTATCTACGATTGACAAAACTGATTATAACAAGAGCACTGTGCAATAAATTCACTGTGTTGAATTTGGAGTTTGGTTCATTCAGTTTGTTTTTGTTGTGAGACTTAGGTGTTCTATTGCTTTGCTAACAGTTTTTCCATTTCAGGTACTTTTGATGTTGTGGTGGTGAACTTGTACCCATTTTATGATAAAGTTACATCAACGGGAGGCATTGAATTTGAAGATGGCATCGAAAACATTGACATTGGTGGTCCAGCTATGATAAGAGCTGCTGCAAAGGTGGTCCAAAATTTTTTTTGTTGGCTAAATACCATTAAGTTCTGGAAAAGAAAAAAGTGACCCTTTTTCATTGCATACTGTCTTTGAGCTGAAATTTTCATTTTTTTTTTTGTTCTAATGAATTATCTTTTAAATATAAAATGATAAATTTGTATTTGAGCAGAATCACAAGGATGTTTTGGTAGTGGTTGATTCAGAAGATTACCCTGCCCTTTTGGAATATCTTAAAGGAAACCAGGATGATCAGAAGTTCAGATTAAAGCTTGCATGGAAAGCTTTTCAGCACGTCGCTTCCTATGATTCTGCCGTATCGGAGTGGCTGTGGAAGCAAAGTGTTGGAGGTAGTGTACAAGTTTTTGTCAAATTATTATACGCAACTGTTACTTGTGAGAAAGAAATTTCAATTGATAGAAAATTAAATAATTTACAAATATAATCCTAGAACAGAATAGCTTGGGGTCCGTTTGTTACTGATTATAGAATAAGTGGTTTTGACATTCAATAATTTAGAAATTATTTGTTATAGATTTTTATAAAAAGCAGAAGCTGTTTTGTGTTTGTCTAGTGTAATGAAAAAAACTTTTTTTTAAAATAAAAAGTTATAAAAATGATTTTTATGAGAAGTTACATAAAACAGCTTCTCTTTTTAAGTATTTTTCAGATTATTTTCGGACTCTGATTTTTTTCAAAAACTGTAACAAATAAATAAAAACTCCTAAATGTGATTATTTAAAAAAAAACTCTGACAGACGGGCCCTTGATCTATGCACCCAGCAGATTAAATGGCAGACTTAAATTTCATATTAGTTTCTAACTTAGAAGTTTGAGAATTCAATGAACTTATTTGAAAAGACATATTTGATTCAAAAATAGAATTTGCAAGCAACATTAACAAAAGTGTTATATCTTTATGTGAGGTACTTGCTAAACGGTATAGAGAATATGTTACTGTAATTGAAATATTTCGAGTTTGGTTATTGACAGTAATGTGCGCTATAGATTAACTTATGTTCGCATTTCAATGACAGATAAATTTCCTCCTAGTTTGACAGTACCTCTTTCACTCAAAAGTTCACTCAGATATGGTGAAAATCCTCATCAAAAAGCTGCATTCTATGTTGACAAAAGACTTGCTGAGGTCAACGCCGGTGGAATTGCTACAGCTATCCAACACCATGGAAAGGTGCGACTTCTGATTTTATTTTGTATATTTTTAAAGCTATTATATATTGTGTTGTTAAGTAGTTGCTACAGCGTAGTGCAATTTGATCAAGTTGTTCTTGTTCTGTGATATGTTATTTAGTATGAAGTGTTGTCAAATAGGGGTGGTATTATATATTGTATTATGTTTAAGGATTATATATTGTATTATGATTAGCTTTAAAAAACTGCTATCTTTTGCGATTAGCAATTGACAAACACTGATTATATTATGTTTAAGGATGAGAGATTTTGACCAAAAAATTGTATAATTTTCTATTATCTTTGTTTAAGGTAATTCATAACATAAACATTCTCATGCAGGAAATGTCATATAATAACTACTTGGATGCTGATGCTGCATGGAACTGTGTGTGCGAGTTTAGAAATCCCACGTGTGTAGTTGTGAAGCATACTAATCCTTGCGGCGTAGCATCACGTGATGATATTCTTGAAGCCTACAGACTAGCTGTTAAAGCGGATCCTGTTAGTGCATTCGGTGGAATTGTAGCATTCAATGTGGAAGTTGACGAGGTATCCATCGTATGAAAGTATTGAAATAACTCAAATTCGAAATGGAATTTTAATGCTTGTTTGCTTTTAGGTTCTTGCTAAAGAAATAAGAGAATTTAGAAGCCCAACCGATGGGGAGACTAGGATGTTCTATGAAATAGTGGTTGCACCCAGCTATACAGAGAAGGGACTCGAGATTCTTCGTGGAAAGTCAAAGACTCTAAGGATTCTTGAAGCAAAAAAGAATGAAGCAGGAAAGCTATCACTCAGACAAGTTGGTGGAGGGTGGTTAGCTCAAGATTCAGATGATTTGACCCCGCAAGACATCAAGTTCAACATAGTCTCAGAGAAGACTCCTCTAGATGGATCGCTTCGTGACGCGGAGTTTGCATGGTTGTGTGTGAAGCATGTCAAAAGTAATGCTATTGTGATAGCTAAGGTACAATTTGATACATTACGAAACTCTCTTATGAGCCAATGGAGTGAGCTTGTATAAGAATCTGATGTCGTCCTTTGTTGATTTTTCGCAGGACAATTGTATGTTAGGTATGGGAAGCGGACAACCAAACCGTGTGGAGAGTTTAAGAATAGCAATGCGAAAAGCTGGAGATGCTGTTAAAGGTGCAGCCTTGGCTAGTGATGCCTTCTTCCCATTTGGTAAGTGTTAATGGACAATTTGATTGAAGCACAAACACAGACACTGGCCCGTCAGCACCAAATATAATGTAATTACATGTGTCACTGACATTGAAGCACAGACACTGGCATGTTGGCACCAAATATAATTTGATAAAATGAAATAATTAAATGCAATTATATGTTAGTGTCGGATACCGACACATGTCTGACACTAGACACTGACATTGAAACTTTGGCATCGTTACTAATTTGAGGAAATGAATTAATTGAATATAATTACATATGTCTGTTAGATATCAACACATGTCGAACACCGCACACTGGACACGCCTTCTGTTAGAAATGCTGGTGCTATAGAGATAGCAATATAGTGGCCAACTACATATTTAAATCTATATTAGAACATATGGAAAACTTTGGTTTCTTTTTTATTTTTTAACAATGATTTGTCTTGATTTATGAACAGCTTGGAAAGATGCTGTGGAAGAAGCATGTGAAAGTGGAATTGGTGTTATTGCAGAACCAGGTGGTAGTATCAGAGATCAAGATGCTATAGATTGTTGTAATAAGTATGGTGTTTCACTACTCTTTACAAATGTGAGGCACTTTAGGCACTGATAATTTTTTGTTTTGAGAGAACTTTATGTTTTAAATATCTTAGCATTGCTGCTGAAAACTTTCTGTTTCAACTGAAACATGATTTTTGACATCAAGTAATAATGCTTCTTGATTATGTTTTAGTAACTTTTTGTTCTTGAGAATAGAGTGATATATATGGAAATCTTCTCCTATGAGCAGAATCAAATTAGACATTCTTGTTGCAACTATAAATATATTATATTAGAGTTATTGAGATTAATACTTTGTTATGTCAAAGTTAATGAAGTTTTTTCCCTCTCAATTTTTTTGAAAAAAAAAAAAAAGTTAATGAAGGTAAAAGTTGTGATCGATGCTTTCTTTAGGGTATCTCTTGGAGGAAGGACTTAGAGGATTAAGTTTATATTTAAAATATATATTTGAAATTTAAATAAAAAAAAAATTGATTTATTACTATATAATATTTCAATCATATTTATTTTTAGAAACTTATAATTGTTTAATTTCAATCAGAAAAACAAGTCCTCTCCCCCCTCCCAAACAGACCTTTAGGGTATTATTCGAAGTTGTGTTCTACGGGGGAGGCATCGAATGACTAAGTTTACATTTTCTTATATATTGCAGATTTAAAAAAAAATAAAAGAATAATATGATAAATGATCATGTAACAACATTTAAATTCCACTTAATTTATTTTAAGAAATATATTTTTTAGATAAATATAAGAAATATTTCATATGTTGGCTCATTGTGATTTTTCTGCTTCTTTCAAAACTTGTTATTATAAAGCATATTGCTCTTTTTTTACGGTCTCTTTTGATGTATGATGCTGGAGATTCTACCTCTCAGCTTTCTCTCTAGTTAATACAATGTATCCTTTATATATAAACAATATGCTAGTTTTATAATTAAAAAAATAAAACTTGAAATAATTTTTCAAAGCAAAAAGACTTCATATTTATGTGTTTAAATGTTGCCTTTTTTTGACAAAAAGCTTAGCATTATAAACCATGTAAATGATCAAGACATTGAGCTTATGTTCTCAATCAATCAAACTATGTGCCCCTTGGTATTATTAAGCAATTGTACATTTGTAAATGCCAGTAATTTGAATTTAGTTGTAATACATTCAATTATATCAAAAATTGGATGTACTAGTTGATTTCTTTTGCTTCCTTAACAATACCAAACATTTCATTAGAGGAGATGCAAAACCTATCACATTAATATAAGCATAAAGGGCAATTAAATGCCTTCAAGTTTCAACAGCGATAATGCTCTACCTTAAAGAACAAATTTGTGAGATTAAAAGCATTCATATTTCCTCTTCTATTTGGGGCAGTATAGTATTGCAAACATGTGCCCTGTTAGGCTGGATAATTATGTTTGGTATATTTAAGATGGTAGAGAGTAGGGGTGGACAAAATTCAGTTATGTTTGAAAACCGAACCGAACTGGTTTTCAGTTCAGAAAAAATCGAACCAAACTGGTTTACAGTTTGTAAAACCGAACCGAACCGGTTCTATAAACCAGTGAACCGGTTCTCAAAATTGAAATTGTTTACACATTTTCACTTTTTGCCCAGAAGAATTTGGAAAAAAAGGCATGCATTCACAAGTGATATTGAATACCAAAATCTAATTTAAACGCTGATGGAATTGAATAAAAAATCCAAAAACTGAAACCACTATCAAAGACATCAAGTTTTGTACTAATAATGGATGAAATCTAATCCACCAAAAGGAAAAAAGAAAGAAAAAAAGCCCACTAGCTCAAACACACTACAATGAAGGCTTTCCTTTAGCTGGAAACAATTTGCTACTGCTACTATTCTTCCTTTTTATCTTCTTAGCAGATCATAGTAATGCTCTGGCTTTCTGTAATCTGACATGCAGATAGCCTGATATCACACATAAAAAGTTCTTCATAAGCTTACAAATATAATGATTCTTTAATCTGAATATATTGTACATTTATTATTACATGCACAATTATAAAAAAAAAATAATAATATAAAACAGAACACAAGAAAAATTATTTGAATGATATAAAAGAAAATGACCAATATTGTACTAGTGTATATTCAATACAATGAAAGAAATGTTTACCTGCATTGCAAATTAGGGATGGGCAAAAAAATCAAAAACTGAATTGATTTATAGAACTGAACTGAACCAAACCATTTTTAAACTAAACCGGTTAAAAAAATTAAAAACCAAACTTTATTTTAAAATCAGTTTTTTTAACTGAACTGATTTTAAAGAAAATAGGTGCCCTGTAACCAAATTTAGTTTTAATTCTACCAAAATCTCAAAATCTCAAAACCCAAAAATCAGAATCAAAATCCTAAAATTTAAATGAAGCTTATGGTCGCCGTCGTTCGTCGTCGCCACTGCCGCAAATAGAAAGGTCATCTCTTCTCTCTTCGTTCATCGCCCTCTGTCTTCTCTATTCACACAACGATCGCACAACAATCGTCTTCTCTCTTCGCACAACGACCGCACAGCAATCGTCTTCTCTCTTCGCACAAGGATCGCACTTCGTTTTTCTCTCTTCGTGAGTCATCTCTTCTCTCTTCGCTTTCGCTGTTTCACCATTTTGGTTCATCATTATTTTGGTTGATGATTTTGCTTGTCTGGTAACCTTTTGAGTGAGTTCATGCTTTTCCCGTGTATTTTATTTCTACCATGATTACTACTTTTGATTGTTTTTTCTGGTATTGTTTCATTGATTATTTGTTCTTTTATGCTGATTTTTTCAAACATCGTAGCTATTTTTTGAAGGAAGAAAGGGTTTTGTTTGTCAAAATTTTGTGAATTTTTGGAGGTGTGTGAGATTGCTTTTCATGTGGATCTTGCACTGTAGATTTAAAATTGTGAGACTCCTGACTTGCTTTCACTCTTCTTGTTTCATCCTTTTTATGGTTATTAAGCCTAGATAAACATCACATTGTATTAAATATATATGGTTATTAAGCCTAGATAAATATCTGAAACCTCACTATTTTAACCAAGAACAATTCAAATAGGATGTAGCATATAAATGTATAATATATGATAATTGATACCAAACTAAGGACATTTGTTTTGAAAAAGTCCGTAGTCAAATCTCAAGTCAACCTAGTTGTTCAGTTCAAAAAACCATTTAGCATTTAGTATTTAGTTTGATTAGCTCATCCAATAGATCTATATCTACCAAACTTTGATCCAGTCACAACTAATCTAAGAAATAATTCATACAAAAATTCAACATCGCAACATAATTTGAAAAACTCCAAATTCTTAAAACAGTTGTTTTCTGTCAGCAACATATCTTTCAGGCTCAATTTATAATACTCAATGAAATCAAATAGAGTTACATAACAACAGAAACTCTGGTTTTATGAAACTGATCTGAATTTGAATTTATATTGTTGGGGAGTTACTCATTAATGTATTTGTAGTGATGGCAACAAATTAATTTCATGTTTTCACACATTTCCCCAAATTCAAAATAAGTTATATATGTTATAATAGTGTACTTTATATGTTATATATGCTTCAAACTTCACAGGTTGGGTATGATAAATTGGGTTTGCCTATTGGTCTTCAATTCATTGGAAGACCTTGGTCTGAAGCAACACTAATCCACTTAGCATTTGCAATAGGGGTGGGCAAAATTCAGTTATGCTTGAAAACCAAACCGAACCGAACCGAACTGGTTTTCAGTTCAGAAAAAACCGAACCGAACTGGTTTACAGTTTGTAAAACCGAACCGGTTTAATATTCCAAACCGAACCGGTTCTCAAAATTGAAATTGTTTACACATTTTCACTTTTTTCCCAGAAGAATTTGGAAAAAAAAAGGCATGCATTCACAAGTGATATTGAATACCAAAATCTAATTTAAACGCTGATGGAATTGAATAAAAAAATCCAAAAACTGAAACCACTATCAAAGACATCAAGTTTTGTACCAATAATGGATGAAATTCAATCCACCAAAAGGAAAAAAGAAAGAAAAAAGCCCACTAGCTCAAACACACTACAATGAAGGCTTTCCTTTAGCTGGAAACAATGTGCTACTGCTACTATTCTTCCTTTTTATCTTTTTAGCAGATCATAGTAATG